>NC_056749.1:351278532-351428532 GCF_019279795.1 Protopterus annectens
TTGTCCCTAACCATATATATTTATGCTTATACTCTAACCTTAAAGTCCTGTCCATGGCCTTCAACTTCCTGAAACATTGATCATACCAGAGCCATGCCTTACCTCTCTCTCAGTCTCTGAATTTCCCTAATCATCAAGAAATACACTAACAATGAAAATGCTTGATCTGACTACTTTTCTACAATGACTGCCATCAAATATACAAAACCCAGCACTGAATCGTCCCTGGTCCTAGCTCTAAACCTAACTGTCTGTCTCTTTCCAAAGGCAGCTAAAGCTGTTGTTAGATTCTTTGAACTTGGAGCTCCTGCCTCCACTATCCTGTGAGCTCCATTTGCATATTACAACTCAAATACATTGACATATTCTTCCTGCCATATCTTTTCCTTCACTGCCATATTAATGTGTGGCACGATAAACCATGTCTTGACACCCCCCCCAACCAAGTTGCCTGAAGGGAGAATTGGAATAGGCTATACTCACCAATACTGAGCATTACTTCTCTTAAATGAATCTGGTACTCCCCTCCTAACTGCCCTGTCAACCTTGCCTGACTGAACAACAGGCTAGCTCTCCTTAGCAACATCTGCAGATGCAACCTAGCTTCCATATGCAAATCTCCAATAAGCACATTAGGTATTCATCTGCTAACTCTACATTCCTCAAGTAGCCAACAACAGTATTTTCCATAATGTTTACTGCAGTGGGCTGTGGGTTTATTAAATCTCCCACACTGGTATCTCCTGTTTTTCCACCTTTGATGGGGGTCTTCCAACCCCTGGAATATTGTCTACGGCCTTCTGCCTTTCCTGCCTACTTGACTGGTTAGGTTGGTTTCCACATTAACCTTGGGTGTATAAAAGCATGGCAGCCTGCAATGCATGTCATAATGTCCATTATCAAGGACAAAACCAATTGCTGTGTGCGTGGGTGATGCACGGCCGGAAAGTACCACAAACAAACACAGTTGGCCAGCAATTCGCAGATGAACAGAATTCAATCAGCCAAAAACAGATGGTGGAAATTCAGACTTTATTTACAAAAATAACAAACCGGTTTCAGCATCAGCATGCCTTCCTCAGTGTAAAAGTAACAAACATATGAAGTATAATCAAATATACAAATTTATACCCAAAGATAACCAATGAGCATTAGTAAATAACCTATGCTCATGAATAATACATGATATTTTAATTAAATATGAAAAAACAAAATGCAAGGGACCAAAGCTATAATCCTGACCTCTAATAAATTATTATAAACAGTTAATGTAATATATTTGCTGTTAACAAACTATTAGTATGTAAGACCCTCGAAAATTAATGTTTGTTAAGTAAGATAAATTGTATTAAACAGCAATATTGCAAGATAGAAAACTGCAATATATATTAGGCCTATATTAAAGAGTATTAATTACACAATAAGGATATGTATGACAAACCCAATGTGTTAAAAGGACAGTTATCTATATACATATATTAAATATGTGGAAGAACTGACTTCCATATTAACAAATATAATAATTGTATATGGAAATTGTTATAAGATTGTGCAGGTTGGATGCCATAAAATAGTGGTGATGAATAGTCGTAAATTCCAGGCAGAAACAATGAACCTCATAGCTAAATTAGTAAATTTGACACTGAATGGATACCATTCACCATATAATTGTGGTTATAAGTGGTCATTCAGTCCAGGCAGAAACAATGAACCCAGACCAATAATCCAATATTTCTCCTTGTGATTCAATATACCATGCCAACGTTGTGTATTACTACGATCACCAACAATTTTGTCTATAATCATAAACATGAATTGTGCTTGTTGATGTTTTAACACATGCCGATATAAAGCATTTGTTTCCTTTTTGTTTCTAATATCACTCCGATGTTCATTTATGCATGTCCTAAGTGGCCTAGATGTCTGGCCCACATAAAATGCCCCACGATGACATGAGGCCAAGTAGACAACCCAATCACTACTACGGTTGCCAAAGATTTTACAATCGAATACCTTACTGGTGTTGCAACTTGAAAAGTGCTTGGACTTAGTGATCTGTTTGCAAGATCCACAATGGCCACACGGGAAGGTACCCAACAGTTCATGTCCCATAATGGTAAGTTGTTTGTGAATTGCTCCCCCACTACCTATATGTTTATAATGGGATAATAGGGAACCCAATGTTTTTCCTTTCCCATATGAAAATTGACATTCTTCCCCCAAAACCACTCTAAGTTGTTCATGGGCCATTAATATATTCCAGTGTTTATTTATAATATCTCTGATAACATAATAATTTCTGCCATATGTTGTTATAAATCTAATAGTAGATGTCCTGGAATCTGCAGAAGTTATCTTATAATCCAACATAGTCTTTCTATTCATTTCAGAGGATCGTACCCATGCTTTATTGATGTCCTGTGTTTTGTACCCTCTATTGACAAATCTATGATATAAACCCTGACTAGCCGCCTCATAGTCTCATTTGGTTGAACTTAGACGCTTCATGCGCATGAACTGTGATACCAGTATGTTCCTGATGGTGTGGCGTGGGTGCATGCTGGAAGCATGTAATAACATATTATATTGTGGATATTTGCAGAAAACTCTAGTAGCTAGAGTATGGTCTGGGTTTCTCAAGATAGTTACATCAAGAAAATTAATAGTTTGTGCATCAAACGTGATCGAAAATTCAATACCCCAGATATTGCCATTTAAATAATCTACAAATTCCTGCAAGTATCCAGAATCTGCACGCCACACCATCCAACAATCATCCAAGTACCGGCGCCAAATATCCATTTCAACCAGTTAGATATTGTGAGATACATCGTAAATCATGCATTCTTCAAAAAATGTCATAAAAAGGACGGCATAGATAGGAGTGAAAGAGGCCCCCATAGCCGTCCCCTGAAGCTGCCAATAACACTGGCCTTGGAAATAAAAGACATTTTGTTTGAGTACATGTTTGGACATGCAAATCAATAGCGTGTTGAACCCCGGTGGATAAAGACTAGCCCTATCCAACCAATATTTGCGGGCTTGTAAACCAGCCCAGTGTGGTATGCTGGTATATAGGGCTTTAACATCCAATGAACACATTAACCACTCTGGCTCCAATTGTGTGTCTTCAATAATTTTAAGGAACTGTGTGGTGTCCTGTAGCCTTGCTCGAATCAAACTCAGAAGGGGTTTAAGATGGTATGTCAGGAATGCTGACAACGGTTCAGTCAAGGATCCAATACCCGAAACAATTGGTCTACCCGGAGGATTAGTTATTGATTTCTGAAATTTGGGTAATAGATATAAAATTTGCTTACGGGGATCCTTGACCGAAAGTTGTTTAGCACAGCTCTTGGTAATGATACCTTCTTCACATGCTAGATTCAAGAAAGAATCAATTTCCTTCTTGAAGTTCGGGGTGGGGTCAATGGCCATGTTCATATAACATGCCATGTTAGATAACTGGGTTAAACCCTCTTAAATATAATCACTCATATTTTGAACCACTACTGCCCCACCTTTATCTGCACTTAATATGACTATATCCTTGTTGTTACGTAACTCTTGTAGAGCTATGTTCTCTTGCTGTGAGAGATTATGTCCCAACATAGTATGTCCATAATTTTGAAAGTGTAAATCTCTGAAGATGGATTGCATAAAGATGGATACATTCTTATTCATAGGAGGTTGAAAATCAGATTTGCCAAATCTGAATTGGTTGGATCTTTGAGAGGTATCATCTGCAAAAAACAATTTAAGATTCAAACTACGACAAAAATTCAAAACATCTGTGACAATATGATATTCGTTGGAATAAAAGCCCGGAATAAAATTAAGCCCTTTATTCAAAAGATTCTGTTGATTACAAGACAAACATACATTGGATAGGTTTAAAACATTGTGGTTTTGTTGCTGATATTGACTTATGTTAGAAAGTTCTGGATCAATCCTTCTAGCGAATGCTCTAGTGGGTCTTTTCTTGTGCTTCCGTCCCCCCCTACGTTTGGAGCCATTTCTAAAGGGACAATTCTGATTGTTTTCTTTCTATGTGGTGATTCCCTATCCCCTGTGTACTCATAATCTGTCAGAGAGGAATTCTCTCCTGAGGTACTTTTGTTGAAACCATCTCTGTTTTTGAGATTGGCTCTTGGTCTCTTCTTGGTGCGATTCGGGGTGGACCCCTGGCCAACCTCTGCAAATCTAACAGAGCGGTTAAGCTCAAAGGGACGTCCCCTTTGGTAATCAGAATAATCCCTGTGATATTTTTTAATTTTCCTTTCCTTAATGGTTTTCTCATGGTTTGTCAAATCTTTGGATAATTTCCTCAGATGATCCTGAAAACTAGATGAAGACTCATATTTTTTACAATCAGAACATAAAATTTTGACTTCTTGGATATTCTCATCCACTATCCTCTCATAATATTGTAAAAGAACATTCACAAATAACATAGATCCTGTTTGTAAAGCTTCCTTCCAATCCTTATTCAACTTGTCATCTGATCTACCTACTAAAGGTTGGAGCCGTATTCTTAAGCCCCTAGGGGCAATATTTTTATTTGAATACGCTCTAAATAATTTTAAGTGCCATATCTTTGACCTTAAATTTTTAAGGCCTTTAGTAAGAGAAAGAAAAGATAGATCGCAATCAGATGACATCTGTTGTTCTGTGTTAGTTGGATTACTGCTTGGTGAGGCATTGATCCCAATGACCCCAATGTCCTCCCGATCAGCACATAATCCTGATAATATGCTCTCAAGGTCCATGCTGTGAATGTATATCCCAATCTGCTATAGTACTCAAAAAATATGTAAAGAGGGATGGTATTAGTTGACAAACCAAGAGAAACCTAAATGATTAATATGTTTTGGGCCTAAGTTGGTCTGGGGTACCCCAAATCGGTCTAAGAGGAGACCCAAGAAACTGTGCAGCACTCAAAGAGTGTCCAATATTCACATGAAAAGGAAATGATTCAACAATATAAAGTATTACCCAGGAAAGGCTGAGAAACTGGTAAGGTAGAACTACCAAATATTTATCCAACACATTAATATTGTTAATAGACCCAAAAATGTCAGATATTTGAAAAATTTCAGAAAATGTACCAAGCCTGAATGGTGATACTGACATATAATATCAATAGCAAGGGTTAATAATAATCTGTGGGTCCTATTATCACAAAATATAGTATAAAATTGAATCCCCATCAAATGGTGAAACAATAATATAACAATGTAATGATAGTATTAAGAGAAGAAGAAAATCCACCAATGGTATTCAATAAATAATACCATTAATTGTAGCAGTATATAAAAACCACTGAATCAAAAATCAAAATGTCATTTGGGAGCAAAAAAATATAGTATGACAACCTAAGTATATAACACATGCAATCCATACATATATGTCAACAAACTTTAAGATGTTCTAGGACTGTACTATGTTAAAAACTAATAAAGTCCCATAAACCATAACATTATGTATAGTATAATCAACAAAAGAGCCACCCTAGCTCTACAGAAGTGTGATGAAATCACTGACTAATTCCAAAGGGTGTTCACATATATCATCCAACCACCTAAAAATGGTAGTCCCTATATGATGAACCTGTTGGGCCACTAAGAGAATTATATTATCATAAATAGGTATACACAAAAATGACAATGTTTGTATCAAAATTGCTGCGCCTTAAGTCGAACAAAAATCATGACAAAGTTGGCTAATTTCTTCCCTAAACTGAACCACGCCTATATAAAGGTTTCGGAATGAACATCCTATATTGGACCATTACTTGATAATAGAAACGTACAATGAATAAAACACACTTGTGTATAAATAATATGTCCATAAACAAAGTCCCTGCATAACTATATTCCCTGCATGCACATGGTATACTAGAGAGTCTTGTACTAATATCTAGCGAAGCACATTAGGATCCAATACCTTAATGTTCGAAAACACTATATATTTCCCCAATTAGCAGAGAAAAAATATACTGGTTTGGTCCACTAACGCCAAGTGTATGAGGAACAATGTTCAAAGATACATGGGTGTTAAATGCCAAATTGCTATACACAAGAAATAATATTGTCCAAAAAATTTTTTAGTCCCAAATAATGGTATGAAAAACCGTCCCATGCTGTTCAACACTAAAGAATGTCATTCATGTTCACCATATCAAGTTCTTAATGTATATGCTGTTATACAGTTCCAAAATAAACATCGACTAGTGTCAATGATGGCAAAATGAGTCAATAAACTTGACATTTGTTATATTTCAGTCACGAACCACAAGCGTATAAACCAAATGACCAAATGTACCTGAGTGGTTAGATAATACACCACGAAGACTTTGATATATAAATGCAACCTTGCTTTGATGTAATTCCTTTAAGCACAATCCCAAATCAATGACATATGTATAGTCAACATGAAAAACATTCAAACATTTTAAAAGTTGTCTCACAATCTTCCAGGTAGCGTTATCCACAAGCTTGTAGGCCCTACCACAAAGCAACACCGCTTTAGTCGTCGTAGCCTTGGTCCCAAAATGCATAGGATATCAGCAATGCAAAAATGGCAAAGAAGTCTGTTACTCCAAAAAATGAAAACCCTAACGATAATCCAACATGGAATGTGTTGGATAATTATGTAGTCCATAACACCATCAGGAGAGAATTCCTCTGTGTGCAGATAATGGCGGATCAACTGCTAGTCCCACAGCACAGCCCAAGACCAAGGACAAAACCAATTGCTGTGCGCGTGGGTGATGCACGGCCGGAAAGTACCACAAACAAACACAGTTGGCCAGCAATTCGCAGTTGAACAGAATTCAATCAGCCAAAAACAGATGGTGGAAATTCAGACTTTATTTACAAAAATAACAAACCGGTTTCGGCATCAGCATGCCTTCTTCAGTGTAAGAGTAACAAACATATGAAGTATAATCAAATATACAAATTTATACCCAAAGATAACCAATGAGCATTAGTAAATAACCTATGCTCATGAATAATACATGAATATATTAATCCGCCATTATGTAACAGACGTCTTTGCCATTTTTGCGTTGCTGATATCCTATGCATTTTGGGACCAAGGCTACGACGACTAAAGCGGTGTTGCTTTGTGGTAGGGCCTACAAGCTTGTGGATTACGCTACCTGGAAGATTGTGAGGCAACTTTTAAAATGTTTGAATGTTTTTCATGTTGACTATACATATGCCATTGATTTGGGATTGTGCTTAAAGGAATTACATCAACGCGAGGTTGCATTTATATATCAAAGTCTTCGTGGTGTATTATCTAACCACTCAGGTACATTTGGTCATTTGGTTTATACGCTTGTGGTTCGTGACTGAAATATAACAAATATCAAGTTTATCGACTCATTTTGCCATCATTGACAGTAGTCGATGTTTATTTTGGAACTGTATAACAGTATATACATTAAGAACTTGATATGGTGAACATGAATGACATTCTTTAGTGTTGAACAGCGTGGGACGTTTTTTCATACCATTATTTGTGACTAAAAAATTTTTTGGACAATATTTTTTCTTGTGTATAGCAATTTGGCATTTAACACCCATGTATCTTTGAACATTGTTCCTCATACACTTGGCATTAGCGGACCAAACCAGTATATTTTTTCTCTGCTAATTGGGGAAATATATAGTGTTTTTGAACATTAAGGTATTGGATCCTAATGTGCTTCACTAGATATTAGTACAAGACTCTCTAGTATACCATGTGCATGCAGGGAATATAGTTATGTAGGGACTTTGTTTATGGACATATTATTTATACACAAGTGTGTTTTATTCATTGTACATTTCTATTATCAAGTAATGGTCCAATATAGGATGTTCATTCCAAAACCTTTATATAGGCGTGGTTCAGTTTAGGGAAGAAATTAGCCAACTTTGTCATGATTTTTGTTCGACTTAAGGCGCAGCAATTTTGATACAAACATTGTCATTTTTGTGTATACCTATTTATGATAATATAATTCTCTTAGTGGCCCAACAGGTTCATCATATAGGGACTACCATTTTTAGGTGGTTGGATGATATATGTGAACACCCTTTGGAATTAGTCAGTGATTTCATCACACTTCTGTAGAGCTAGGGTGGCTCTTTTGTCGATTATACTATACATAATGTTATGATTTATGGGACTTTATTGGTTTTTAACATAGTACAGTCCTAGAACATCTTAAAGTTTGTTAACATATATGTATGGATTGCATGTGTTATATACTTAGGTTGTCATACTATATTTTTTTGCTCCCAAATGACATTTTGATTTTTGATTCAGTGGTTTTTATACACTACTACAATTGCTAGTATTATTTATTGAATACCATTGGCGGATTTTCTTCTTCTCTTCATACTATCATTACATTGTTATATTATTGTTTCACCATTTGATGGAGATTCAATTTTATACTATATTTTGTGATAATAGGACCCACAGATTATTATTAACCCTTGCTATTGATATTATATGTCAGTATCACCATTCAGGTTTGGTACATTTTCTGAAATTTTTCAAATATCTGACATTTTTGGGTCTATTAACAATATTAATGTGTTGGATAAATATTTGGTAGTTCTACCTTACCAGTTTCTCAGCCTTTCCCGAGTAATACTTTATATTGTTGAATCATTTCCTTTTCATGTGAATATTGGACACTCTTTGAGTGCTGCACAGTTTCTTGGGTCTCCTCTTGGACCGATTTGGGGTACCCCAGACCAATTTAGGCCCAAAACATATTAATCATTTAGGTTTCTCTTGGTTTGTCAACTAATACCACCCCTCTTTACATATTTTTGAGTACTATAGCAGATTTGGACATACATTCACAGCATGGACCTTGAGAGCATATTATCAGGATTATGTGCTGATCGGGAGGACATTGGGGTCTTTGGGATCAATGCCTCACCAAGCAGTAATCCAACTAACACAGAACAACAGATGTCATCTGATTGTGATCTATCTTTTCTTTCTCTTACTAAAGGCCTTAAAAATTTAAGGTCAAAGATATGGCACTTAAAATTATTTAGAGCATATTCAAATAAAAACATTGCCCCTAGGGGCTTAAGAATACGGCTCCAACCTTTAGTAGGTAGATCAGATGACAAGTTGAATAAGGATTGGAAGGAAGCTTTACAAACAGGATCTATGTTATTTGTGAATGTTCTTTTACAATATTATGAGAGGATAGTGGATGTGAATATCCAAGAAGTCAAAACTTTATGTTCTGATTGTAAAAAATATGAGTCTTCATCTAGTTTTCAGGATCATCTGAGGAAATTATCCAAAGATTTGACAAACCATGAGAAAACCATTAAGGAAAGGAAAATTAAAAAAATATCACAGGGATTATTCTGATTAACAAAGGGGACGTCCCTTTGAGCTTAACCGCTCTGTTAGATTTGCAGACGTTGGCCAGGGGTCCGCCCCGAATCGCAGCAAGAAGAGACCAAGATCCATTCTCAAAAACAGAGATGGTTTCAACAATAGTACCTCAGGAGAGGATTCTTCTCTGACAGATTATGAGCACACAGGGGATAGGGAATCACCACATAGAAAGAAAACAAACAGAATTGTCCCTTTAGAAATGGCTCCAAACATAGGGGGGGACGGAAGCACAAGAAAAGACCCACTAGAGCATTCGCTAGAGGGATTGATCCAGAACTTTCTAACATAAGTCAATATCAGCAACAAAACCACAATGTTTTAAACCTATCCAATGTATGTTTGTCTTGTAATCTACAGAATCTTTTGAATAAAGGGCTTAATTTTATTCCAGGCTTTTATTCCAATGAATATCATATTGTCACAGATGTTTTGTATTTTTGTCGTAGATTGAATCTTAAATTGTTTTTTGCAGATGATACCTCTCAAAGATCCAACCAATTCAGATGTGACAAATCTGATTTTCAACCTCCTATGAATAAGAATGTATCCGTCTTTATACAATCTGTCTTCAGAGATTTACACTTTCAAAATTATGAACATACTATGTTGGGACATAATCTCTCACAGCAAGAGAACATAGCTCTACAAGAGTTACGTAACAACAAGGATATAGTCATATTAAGTGCAGATAAAGGTGGGGCAGTGATGGTTCAAAATATGAGTGATTATATTCAAGAGGGTTTAACCCAGTTATCTAACACGGCATGTTATATGAACATGGGCATTGACCCCACCCCGAACTTCAAGAAGGAAATTGATTCTTTCTTGAATCTAGCATGTGAAGAAGGTATCATTACCAAGAGCTTGCTAAAGAACTTTCAGTCAAGGATCCCCGTAAGCAAATTTTATATCTATTACCCAAAATTCACAAATCAATAACTAATCCTCCGGGTAGACCAATTGTTTCGGGTATTGGATCCTTGACTTAACCGTTGTCAGCAATCCTGACATACCATCTTAAACCCCTTCTGGGTTTGATTCGAGCAAGGCTACAGGACACCACACAGTTCCTTAAAATTATTGAAGACACACAATTGGAGCCAGAGTGGTTAATGTGTTCATTGGATGTTAAAGCCCTATATACCAGCATACCACACTGAGCTGGTTTACAAACCCTCAAATATTGGTTGGATAAGGCTAGTCTTTATCCACCGGGGTTCAACACACTATTGATTTGCATGTCCGAACATGTACTCAATAAAAATGTCTTTTATTTCCAAGGCCAGTGTTATTGGCAGCTTCAGGGGACGGCTATGGGGGCCTCTTTTGCTCCTATCTATGCCAACCTTTTTATGGCATTTTTTGAAGAATGCATGATTTACGATGTATCTCACAATATCTATCTAGTTGAAATGGATATTTGGCGCCAGTACTTGGATGATTGTTGGATGGTGTGGCGTGCGGATGCGGGATACTTGCAGGAATTTGTAGATTATTTAAATGGCAATATTTGGGGTATTGAATTTTCGATCACGTTTGATGCACAAACTATTAATTTTTTTGATGTAACTATCTTGAGAAACCCAGACCATACTCTGGCTACTAGAGTTTTCTGCAAATATCCACAATATAATACGTTATTACATGCTTCCAGCATGCATCCACGCCACACCATCAGGAACATACTGGTATCACAGTTCATGCGCATGAAGCGTCTTAGTTCAACCAAATCAGACTATGAGGCAGCTAGTCAGGATTTATATCATAGATTTGTCAATAGAGGGTACAAAACACAGGACATCAATAAAGCATGGGTACGATCCTCTGAAATGAATAGAAAGACTATGTTGGATTATAAGATAACTTCTGCAGATTCCAGGACATCTACTATTAGATTTATAACAACATATGGCAGAAATTATTATGTCATCAGAGATATTATAAATAAACACTGGAATATATTAATGGCCAATGAACAACTTAGAGTGGTTTTGGGGGAAGAATGTCAATTTTCATACAGGAAAGGAAAAACATTGGGTTCCCTATTATCACATTATAAACATATAGTAGTGGGGGAGCAATTCACAAACAACTTACCATTACGGGACATTAACTGTTGGGTACCTTCCCATGTAGCCATTGTGGATCTTGCAAACAGATCACTAAGTCCAAGCACTTTTCAAGTCACAACACCAGTAAGGTATTTGATTGTAAAATCTTTGGCAACTGTAGTAGTGATCGGGTTGTCTACTTGGCCTCATGTCATCGTGGGGCATTTTATCTGGGCCAGACATCTAGGCCACTAAGGACACACATAAATGAACATCGGAGTGATATTAGAAACAAAAAGGAAACAAATACTTTATATCAGCATGTGTTAAAACATCAACAAGCACAATTCATGTTTATGATTATAGACAAAATTGTTGGCGATCGTAGTAATACACAAGGCTGGCATGGTATATTGAATCACAAGGAGAAATATTGGATTATTGGTCTGGGTTCATTGTTTCCGCCTGGACTCAATGACCACTTATAACCACAATTATATGGTGAATGGTATCCATTCAGTGTCAAATTTACTAATTTAGCTATGAGGTTCATTGTTTCTGCCTGGAATTTACGACTATTCATCACCACTATTTTATGGCATCCAACCTGCACAATCTTATAACAATTTCCATATACAATTATTATATTTGTAAATATGGAAGTCAGTTCTTCCACATATTTAATATATGAATATAGACAACTGTCCTTTTAACATATTGGGTTTGTCATACATATCCTTATTGTGTAATTAATACTCTTTAATATAGGCCTAATATATATTGCAATTTTCTATTTTGCAATATTGCTGTTTAATACAATTTATCTTACTTAACAAACATTAATTTTTGAGGGTCTTACATACTAATAGTTTGTTAACAGCAAATATATTACATTAACTGTTTATAATAATTTATTAGAGGTCAGGATTATAGCTTTGGTCTCTTGCATTTTGTTTTTTCATATTTAATTAAAATATTCATGTATTATTCATGAGCATAGGTTATTTACTAATGCTCATTGGTTATCTTTTGGTATAAATTTGTGTATTTGATTATACTTCATATGTTTATTAGTCTTACACTGAAGAAGGCATGCTGATGCCGAAACCGGTTTGTTATTTTTGTAAATAAAGTCTGAATTTCCACCATCTGTCTTTGGCTGATTGAATTCTGTTCAACTGCGAATTGCTGGCCAACTGTGTTTGTTTGTGATAATGTCCATTATGTCATTCTACTTCCCTTTCAATTGCTCATTGTATATATATCTATTATATCTATATCTATCTATCTATATCTATATTTATATCTATATATATATCTATATATTAATATATATATATATATATATATATATATATATATATATATATATATATATATATATATATCTTACCTTTTTACTGTTTGATTTGGATATTGTTTGACGTATTTGCAGTTACCCAAATGTTATCGAACTAATGCTTGTTTCAAGGAGTATGTTTCTAAACTATGGCCAAAAAATCCACTTATGCTACTATGAATGAACGGGCTCAGAAAAAAGGGTTAGGTGGAGCCTAGATGGCCAACTGAGAGCAGTGAATTTTGAGAGCTCCATAAACTAGTATAATAATATAGGAACATTTTATTATTTTCAAGTTTAAAATGTCAGAAATCTATAGATAAACTACTTCTTCTTCTTCTTTCGGCTTTTTCCCGGTTAGGGGTCGCCACAGCGGATCACCTCTCCGCTCATGATTGGCAGTGGAGTTTTACAGTGTCAAGTTGCCAGCCTGGTGCTCAACCTTCCACAGAAGGCACACACAAACACACACTCACACCTAGGGCCAATTTAGAGTGTCTATAGGTAAACTACTAAGCTACATAAATATAAATTTTGGTAGAGATATACAAAAATGTTCCTGTCAAGTAACTTGGAGATTTATTTAGTCACTGAATATGAACAACTCAAGGAATTCTCATCCGGATGCTGCTTTGAAAAAAGAACTCCAATTTATGACATCTACCTTACAGGAACTATCTTTGAAGATGGATGGCTTTAAAAATGACAACTGATATGGTACATCACTTGTCATCTGTTTTTATTTTAAAAAAAGGAGGGTTTCTTAAACAACTGAGAAACAGTAATGATTTATTCAGAATGTTCAAAGAGTCCAATAATTCTTCACAAACAAAGGTAGGTCAAGATGGGTTAATATTTATATTATATATAAGCCAAAGTAACATATAATACAAACATTTATCTTGTTCATTTTTCATTGATTTTATGTATAATAATTTAAGTAATTAATTAATTAATGAATTCAACGAGATACCATTCATCAGAGTTCAGACTCAAATGTAACAAATTAAAATCATGTATAAATAATAGCAGTAACAGTAGAGTGTTTTGAAAAAAAATGCTGTCATGGAGATTAATGCCTTCTTCAGTTAAAGTATGATTTAGAAATGTCATGTATATCCTGCTTAAATAATAGTAGCAAGCTCTTAGTTCAAATGTCATCATTATTCTGTCTAAATATAGTTAATATCAGTTATGGCAGGTATTACAGCTATGTGTGCTGTTTGATCAGCCTGATATGGTGTGCATGGATACAGCTGTGTCTGGCAGCTAGTACAAATGTCATTATTATTCGGTCTAAACATAGTTAATATCAATTATGGCAGGTATCATAGCCTCGAGTGCTGTTTGATCAATCCTGATATGGTGTGCATGGATACAGACGTGTCTGGCAGCTAGTACAAATGTCATTATTATACTGTCTAAACATAGTTAATATCAATTATGGCAGGTATCATAGCTTCAAGTGCTGTTTAATTAAGCCAGACATGGTGTGTGTGGATGCAGCTGTGTCTGGCAGCTGTTGTATGTTTCTGTTTTTGTCTCCAGGAAGCTGTAGGTTGCAGCTTGTGATCAAGGTTTACTGATGCTTGTGTATTAGGATGAGACATTTGGTGTTTTAGCCTGGATCCTGGGGAAGGGGGTGGATAAAACTGTGATTTGGGATATTTTGGAAGAGTATAGTTTGTTTATACATCTTCTGAGTGAGAGGTGAGAAGGCTGGAAGAATGTGTTATCTCTTGTTGTGGCGACTTGTTGGAGTTTTTTTTTTTCATTTCCATTCTTTTCCTGGCTGCTTCTTCGCTGAAAGGAAGGGAATTTAGGCTTGAAGTTGCAGTGAAGTGAAGCTTTGCTTCAGGTGCATCACGAGCATCTGATATGCAGTACACAGATACACTATCAGAAACAGATGCTCCCAGGTTGCTATGGTAACAGAGACAGTATATGCCATAAAATGGCAATTTATAAATATGGAAAGGGAATTTGTAATCACTAATCACAATAAGTGAATGTTTTGCTTTTAACCTATAATTTCACTCATTTTATAATAAGAAATGACAGATCTGAAAATCCTTATGTGTAGGAAATGGGGGGAAGAGGGATGCACTGATAATTAAAATGCACTAACTTTCATGAATGTTGACAAAAAACAAACTTGATGCTTTAAGTAATTTAGGAACAGACAAAGTGATTACTTAAATGCTGGCAAGCAATGAAATATAACTTCTGATATATCCAGTAAAATACATTGTATTATAAACATTAGGTATAAATATTATTACCATCTATTTATATTAAACAATACATTTTGAAAGACTTCATCATTAAGGGTGAATATGTTAAATAACTTAGTGCTATAATCTTTTACTGAGGTTTTATATATGATACATCCTACTTTACTATGGTTGAATTGCTTGTCAGCTATCTTTCATGTAAATATTAGTTGCTTAAACAATAAATAGACATTTATATTGCATTAGAATTATGTCTAACTACAATGGTACTATATCTGTTCAAAATAATATAAATATTGCTTATTCCTATTACAAATATTCTCCATATGATAATTCAATTTATGGAGCTCAGATGTTTTGGATTGTCAAGGTTTGAGTGATAATCTGATGGATTTAGGTTTATTCATCAGATTACGAATGATTTTCATTCCATGGCTTGTGCGGATATTAGTTTTGTTAACATGCATTCATTTAAATTTCTTATTTCACAAAACCCTTTTTAGTATGCCTGACCAAAAAATACTTTATTGGTAAACACTCAAAGTATAAAACTGATAACTTCCTTTAAAAGCTCAAACATATACTTTATAGTTATCAGAGAAAAATGTTTAACAATCACAATAAAACAGTCTAAATAACCTAAGATGGATTTAACTTTGTTATCTTTAAATACCAATGACTTAAACAATCATAGCAAGAGATCCAATCTACTGAAATATTTAAAACTGAACAAAGCAGAAATTGTCTTCCTTCAAGAAACACATTTCAAAACAAATGACAATTACAAATGGAATGCTAAGGCATATATGATATTGGTGCAATCCACTTATCAGACAAAGACAAAAGGGGTAACAATTTTATGAAAAACAAATGTGATTAACCCAGAAATCATTTACAAGTGTGAAGATAAAGAAGGCCTTATGGCATTTGTAATAGATATAATAACAAAATCTGGACCCTAGCCAATCCCAGGCATTGGAACAGGAACTGTTAAAAAACACTTGAATTTCATTTCCAATAGTTATAAAGGCAACTTAATATTAGGAGGAGATTTTAACTGTATAATTGATATTTCTGAAACTACAAATAAAATACCACTGTGTACATCTGCTGTATCAAAAGCTTTAAACAAGTGGGTAGAATCATTTCATCTTGTAGATACTTTCAAATTTAAAGAAGATAAATTATTGTTGTCATCAAGATCACAGATTTGGTACCCAAACTAGAATAGGTAAAATATTTCCTGCCCATTCCTTACACTCTAAAATCATTAATTTCTCAATCACTCCCTGCCCCTTTTCAGACCACAATTCACTGATACTAAAACTTCTAAATGGGTGCAAACCATTAATCTTTAACTACAGAATTCCAGCATATATAACTAAAAGTAAAGAGTTCAAACCCTGGTTATTATCTGAATTACAGTTCTTTTTAGATATTAATTACACCACAGAGATAAAATAATGATATGGGATTCATTAAAAGCTGACATATATGGTAAAACCCTAACTTGGTAGAAAAAAATCAGACAATAGGATTCTGAATTATTAGATCTACAATCCAAACATTTGTCAGTAAAAGCTGAAAAAAATCAAAATCATTTGGAAATGAAAAAAAAAGCAGACATATTAAACAATAAATACAATGAAATTCTAATGCATAAAACTAGTTTAGCTTTAGAAAAACTAAAAATTAATATCTTGACCACTTCTCCCAAATATCTAAATAATTTATCCACAAGAATCAAATTGCAATCAAAAGCTTATAACATTAAAGGTATCTTCCCTCTAAAGAAAGGGAAAAATGTCTCGGATATAGGTATCATTATTGATGCCTATAGAAATCACTATATGGAACATTTCCAAAAAGAAAACATACATAACGATTAATTAAGTCGAGATGAAAAATGTTCTAATATAAAAAAAAAATACCAAAAAAATTAAAACTAGATCTGCAAGCACCCATATCCTATAAAGAAATTACAGATACAATAAAATAGGGTAAAAATAATAAAGCTCCAGGTATAGATGGCATAATTATGGACATATATAAACTTTTTCCTTCAAAGATACTATCCTTCTTCCATAAAACACTAATAGAAATTCAGTCACAAGCTTTAATACCACCCTCTTGGAGATATTCATTAATCACACCAATCCTAAAGGAAAACAAATCCCAAAACCTCTGTACCTCATATAGATCTATATCATTATTAAATAATGACTTTAATATATTTATGACAATATTAACTAACAGAATGAAAATACCACTATCCAAAACAATAAATAATGATAAAACTAGATTTATATATCATATATACACACACATGACAATATTAAAAGGATAATTTCTCTTATAGATTATGTTAACAAAGAAAATAAAGAAACACTCATAATTGTCTTAGATATAGAGAAATACTTTGAATCCCTAAATTGGGACTATTTATTCAAAATCCTAATGATATTTGAATTTCCTGTATCCTTTGCTCATCTCCTAAAGAATATATATATATATATATATATATATATATATATATAAACAATGATTTAGCATATGTCAAGTTAGGTCCTTTTACCTCTGAATCTATGCATATAACAAAAGGCACTAAACAAGGATGTCCCATGTCACTGATTCTATTTGCTCTGGCTATTGAAATATTGACAGATTAAATTTGTAACAATATAAAAATCAAAGGAATAGATATTTATGAACAATACAATTCTAAAGCAATACTATTTGGTGATGACTTATTACTCACATTATCATAATACAAAAGAGACATTAGAAGAATTAGATATATTACTTGACAAATTTCACATGACTTCAGGACTCCATTTCAATAAATCAAAATCAAATTTTTTATTTTTAAATAAAAAAAAACTGCAGACTAAGGGGGATCACATCATAGGGAAACAAGAATCTACCTTACAATATCTAGGAATTCAGTTATGCAAGGATAGTAATGAATTAGTCTCAAAAAACTACAATAATATCATCAACACAATGAAAATCTCTGTGGAAAAATGGAACAAAATAATATTAACATTTGAAGATAGACTACAGTTAATAAAAATGGTTTTACTGCCCAAGATCCTATATATAACCTTAGCAATGCAACTGTTACCAGAAAGAAATATACTTAAAGAAATAAATTCATGCCTAATAACATTTTTATGGTTTTCCAAAAGAAACAGAATAGCTTTAATATATCATATCAGACCATGGAAACAGGGAGGATTAAACTTTCCTGATATAGAAACATATATAAAAGCATCAATATCTAAAACAATCTCAGATTGGATAAGTCCAAATTAATCTGCAAATTGGAAAGAATTACTAACTGTAATATCAATGAATGAATTTGGTTTACAAAAAAAAAAAAAATCAAATAGATAAAAACAATTTGCCATGGCACATTTGTATTAGTATACAATATAACATAACTAAACCCAGTAAAACTCGTATGATTAATTATCACATTGACTCATTTAGGAAAATTATTGTTGCAAATGCAGATTTAAAATCTGGTTTGATCTTTTAACACCATTTATAGTCGCAATGAACTTTCCACATAAAATGTATAGAGAAATTATTAATTCATGGGAACAGAAAGGATTTGTTTGTTGGCTCCAGTGTATCAAAGAACTAAAAGTTTTAGATATGCAAGTAATAAAAACAACACACAAAATTCCACTACAGGACTGACTAACTTTACAGAGTATTCTGTCATATTCGCAAGATTTAAGTAGAATAATTAACAATTCTTCATTTAAAGAAATCCCTAAATTTACTAAATACATATATGAAATCATATATAATGACTTTGACATGGGAAACAGTATTTCAAAATTTTACAAAATATTGATAAACTATAAAACAACACCCAAAACCTCAAATTAGAAATATATAACAGAAGGACACTCAATACTGTTAACTGAAGATATTAAAACAAATATCTTATTATCACTAAAATATACATCCTTTACATAATACTGGAAAGTTTTTAATTGGAAATGCTTGCACAGAGCATTCTTAACCCCAGACAGAATCAGTAAAATTAGTTCTTCCATAAAAGGAATATGTTGGAGATGTGAGGAAGTACACAATGCAGATTGGAACCACATTTTCTTTGATTGTGTTAAAATTAAGCCATTTTGGAATGGTATTAATAACTTTCTACAAGTTTTATTTAATGAATCATTTTATTTAACTAAAGCTCTTGTATTTTTAAATGTGAATGAAGGTCCTCATTTGAATTGGTCAAGCATGTATCTCATATGGACTATACTTGTAATTTCAAGGAAGTGTATAACAAGAAGATGGAATACAAACACAATACCAACTTTGGAAGACTTCTACAGCCTACTGAAGAACACAGCATTATTGGAAATTAAAATGAAAGAACTAAGACTTTATCCAAAGCCATTTATCAACAACCCTTGGGGAAACGTCTTATCATTGATTGACACTATACAATAATCGATCAGACACTCTGATAATGGATTGGACATACTTATAAAGTAACTGGTAAGCTATGGTGGTGCAGCGGTAGCATTGTTGCCTTACAGCAAGAGACTCTCCCATTCAATTCTCAGCTGAAGCACCTTCTGTGTGGAGTTTGCATGTCCTTCCCGTGGTCAAGTGGCGTTTGAAAGACATGCGTGAATAGGCATGCCTTTGTTGAAGGTTGGGCGTCGGGCTGGCACCTCAGCACCATAAAAAAATTGACTGCCAATCATTAGCGGATCGGAGTTCTGCTGCGGTGACCCCTAACCAGGAAAAGCTGAAAGAAAAACAAACATACTTATAAAGTAACTGTATACATTAAGATCTGTTATACTGTCAGGCTAATGTAAATAGTTTACATAGTTATTTAAGATGTTATGTATAAATACTATGGAATTCATTCAAATGTATTTGAAAAATAAAAAAAAGTTTGAGAAAAAAAGGGTTAAACATGGTATGCTTACATCTAGAGGGGTCATTTTGCATATATCCCATGGGTCTCCATTACAAGAGATTAAGGCAATACACATAGAAGACTCTAGCTTTGCTGGGTCTTTCTTGTTGTTTTTATTAATTGGCTTGAATGTGTGTGACCTTTTGGCCCTTTGGCTTGGATGTTGTTTGGGATGTCTTGCAGTCACGCTAATGTTGCAGATATCACTCTTGTTTTTAAACTCTGTGTTTCTAAAGAAGACCCAAGCAATCCATATATGCTTATAAAAGGGCAAAATATGGCATGTCTACAATTAGTAGGGTTTGGTTTTATTGGCTTGAATTTATCAGTAAATACTTAAGAAAAAGTAAAGTAGAAAGTTGTGGGCATTCAGAAGCCATGTAGGTGAAACACTGTTATGTCCTTAAAGCATCCCATGGGCTTCCACTTCAGGAGGCTTAGGGTATCACACACACTGAAGACTTGAGGTTTTGGGTATTACACAGTGAGGACTCGAGTTTAGGATTATACAGTGAAGACTTGAGGTTTAGAGTGTTACACTGTGAAGACTCGAGGTTTAGGATATCACACAGCGAAGACTCAGAGTTTAGGGTATTACACAGTGAAGACACTAGGTTTAGGGTGTTACATAGTGAAGACTCGAGATTTAGGGTATCACACAGTGAAGACTCGAGGTTTAGGGTATCACACAGTGAAGACTCAAAGTGTAGCGTATTACAAAGTGAAGACACGAGGTTTAGGTTGTTACATAGTGAAGACTCAAGGTTTAGGGTATCACACAGTGAAGACTCGAGGTTTAGGGTATCACACAGTGAAGACTCAAAGTTTAGGTTATTACACATTGAAGACTCGAGGTTTAGTGTGTTACATAGTGAAGACTCGAGGTTTAGGGTATCGCACAGTAAAGACTCGAGGTTTAGGGTATCACACAGTGAAGACTCAAAGTTTAGGGTATTACACAGTGAAGACTCACGGTTTAGAGTGTTACACAGTGAAGACTCGAGTTTTAGGGTATTATACAGTGAAGACTTGAGGTTTAGGGTATTATACAGTGAAGACTCAAGGTTTAGGGTGTTGCACATTGAAGACTCAAGGTTTAGGGTATTATACAGTGAAGACTTGAGGTTTAGGGTATTATAAAGTGAAGACTCATCAAGGTTTAGGGTATTACACAGTGAAGATCTAGTTTTGCTGGATCTTTCTTGCAGTTTTTATAAAAGGTTTGGCTGTGCAACCTTTTCACCCTTTGGTTTGGATTGTGAAAGTCAGAACTTTATCCAAACTTATCCTGAAAGAAGACTGGATGAGGTCAATAGTGTGCACTACAAAACAGATTGGATCATTTGCTGTATAGGTATGAAGTCAAAAGAAATTGTATTTATTATTAGCAGCAATAAGCTAGCATTGCTTTCAGGCTCAGCTCTCATAGCTGTAAACACACTATGCCACTATGAAAAAAATCAGGATGTTTTCACTTCACTGGGAGACTAATAGAACTTGAATTTAGTTTTAATTAGTATTAAATATTTATTTATTATTTATTTATTTTACATCTGTTGACCGGGAGAGTCCAACTGGATACAAATCTATTTTCAGTGGAGGCCCGGGGAGAAAAGCTCCAAGAGAACAATTTAGGACAAGACTTTGACAGACAATATTTCTTAGAAGATAGGATACATTCATTTGCTACTATATAGTATTAACTTTAGAAGATATTGCAAAACATGACATTCCTGGAATAGTGTATTATCAAAGGAAAGAAACAGAGAAGAAGAAAGGCTCCATGAGAGCAATTGTTTCTGGATATAGATGTGAAGGACAGCAAATAGATCTACAATATTTTTTAAAAGGTAGGATACCTACTCCTGGTACTATATGGTATTAACTTTAGAAGATCTTGGATAGCACAACATTGCTGGTATAGTTTACAATAACCCCTAGAGAGTTAGAATGTGCAATTGTTTAAACAGTCTTAAGTGGGTACAGTGTTCTGAAATGGTTAGTTTGACAGTCTTAATTAAGTTAGGTGAAATTTCAAAAATGAGAAAAATGTTTTTCCCAGACGGTTTGTGGTGCAGAATGTATGCCAGAATCACTCATTTGCTCTCAAAGTTTCATATGAGATACAGGTGCCACTGGGAGTTGAAGATGTGAGGCTCAGCACGTATTATGGACAATTGTCTCATTATTTGACCTTCACTATTACTGTATTACTTATTTAGAAAGAACCCATTCATGTTATGTTTCCTTGATTTCTTTTCATGTTAACACCTACACATGCTCTTAATAAATGGATTCTTTTTGGCCCAGCTTCTCAGCATCACTGTATATATTCACTAGTCAGACTGACTTGTTACTTTGCTTTGGGTGTTTAAAAGTTGGAAAAATGAATTCTAATTTTTAATAGGTGGAGGAATGTAAAGAATAGAAATAGCCCTGACACATTGAAATGTAAAACTACAGACCAGGAAATAAGGTTGAACTTGTTGAGTTGTTATATACGTTTTGTAACATTTGAAAGATCTTCTCTTTTCAAATGGATTACTCACGCTTTCACTGTGTTCTGTCCCAGATGTGCAAGGTATCAAAAACACCACAGTTATTAACTTGCAGCAATTTGCTTGTTTATCTGCTATCATCATCCAAAACAGGGTTCTGTGTGTTTTTTTGCATATAGGAAAGGTACAGTGTCTGATTCCCAAAATTATAATGTAGTATGTATCACTTGCATGTGAATCAGATATTAAATCAATATTTTACAAAAACAGCCAAGCTGTGCTACAAAGTATAAATCCTACTCCATGCCATGGAAATTACAAAATTCAAACCCAGAAGGACTAGGAACAGTGGAAAGACTGTTAAATACAACATAAGTCACATAATGAGCACTTTCATGCACAATGGAGTTCATCAAGTAATTCAAAAGCCCTTGCTTGTAGTCCAGCACTTAAAGAGAAGTAGATACCAAACAGAAGTGGACCAAGGACTGAGCCCGGAGGCACTTCACTATTTACTGGCCTTTTTGTCAAAGTAGACTCCCCTATCCTAACTCCTTGGATAGGGATTCCGCCATCTCTTTCAAAGTATCAAAGGATTTCAATAGGGAGGTTGCAATATATTTGATGTCATGCAGAGCTTTCCATCCCTAGAAGTATAATAATCAGAAAAATCAAACTTTTCAGAACTTGTAAAGTCTATTTTAGTGTGCAACATGACTGTATTGGATAAACTTTTACATAACTATAAAAAACAAAGCAGGAGGTAGCAGCCAAGGCTATGTAGAATAACAGCTTTATTAGTAAAAGAGGTGAGCACTTTCGTGGCACCAGCCACTTCAGCAGACAATCAAAGAAGAGTAAAGCACAGCATTTATACCAAGCTTATCATTGCCATCAACTGTCCAATTAATCCTGCAGTTGATGGCAATGATAAGCTTGGTATAAATGCTGTGCTTTACTCTTCTTTGATTGTCTGATGAAGTGGCTCGTGTCACGAAAGCGCTCACCTCTTTTACTAATAAAGCTGTTATTCTACATAGCCGTGGCTGCTACCTCCTGCTTTGTTTTTTACTGTTCATTTTATTGTTGTTGGAGGTAACTCTTGCCAGCACCGTTTGTTTTTTACTGCGGTTTTATATAACTATCTAATTCATTTGTTAACTATCTCTAACTATCAGAAAGGTCCACATTAAGCTAGGCTCACTATACAGAGTCAAGCCATACCTAACCAAGGCCACTAGACATTCCTTTTCCTTAGCTAGGACTCATCTATTCTCTACCCTTCTATATGCTCAACAATATTCACTACTCTCAGAAAATCAGACTTTAAATAAACTGTAGTCCTAATATAATAAAATCACAAGATTTGCTATCATCCCTTATAGATAACATCACTGCACAGCACTTCATAAACTAAATTGGACTTGAACCAATCTCCTATCTCTCAACCAACTTGAATTTCATTCATTCCATCTTCCACCATTCAGACAACTGTCCTGTCTAGCACTCAAGGGCTTAGTGCAGCCCTACTCAATTGGCAGGCCACTAAGATTCTCCAACATACTACTACTCAAAGTAACTAAATTTAATAATTGTTATGGTAACTTTCTATTGTCCCATCAGATATTAAGTCTTGGAATTCCATGCCTCAGACAATACTAAGTTCTAGCAATACATCCAAATTAAAACTGCTGCTTAAGGAACACCTAACCAAAAACTGGCTTTGCTCCTGCACTAATCTAGGCTGATCATTCTGTCCTTCTTTGTTCTTACAACCAAAATATCTCTTCCCTTACTAAATTCTAACATCCAAACTATTCCTTCTTTCATGGAATTCCAATTTCTCTCTACATATCTCAAGCTCACTAATGCTCCTATCTTTATCTGCCTATCTCAAGCTTCCTACAGTCTCATCATATTCCATCCTTCTTGTACTTCACCTCAATATTGCCTTAACTATCACTGTTTAGAAAAAGTAACACTAGCATAGCAATAGTCAGCCATATTCTTGATCATATACCATTCATGTGTCTCATAAATATTTACCACCAAAACCATGATATTGATCTACTGATCAGTCATTTCTCTATGATGGCACAAGCTATTTCATGCTAGTTTATTTGTTAACTTTCTTTTTTCCACTTTATATTACTCTCTCAGTTTTTATTATTTATGCATGAACTATTTACTAGCTATTTTTACTAAAGTTATGTATTTAAGATTGTTATTGATTTCTTGTATTGTTTGTAATATGCTTTTGTAATGGAGCTTTTCTCCCCGGCTATCCTCTGAAAAAGGGCCACTGGCCCAGTCGGACATCCCCGATAAACAAATGTAAAATAAATAAAATATATACAGAATAAAATACAGTAAATATTAATTTATTGTATACACTTTACTTAATTTATTTAAAATTAGTACTTGTATAAAAATACCAGAAATCTTTTGTCTGTATTTTATTTTTTTTTATTCTGAAACATTATCACCTCAATACTTTATAGAATGTTAGGACAGGCAAGCAGTTTGTCTTTGTCATATGCAGAGCCTACTAATCAAACACATCAACTGCTTTGTAACAGGACTGCTTAAAGCCTTTTATTGCTGTAATTTGGACACATAAGTCATTTTGCTTCTATTGCTCCTTTACATGTACTGATGTATTTGCTTTCATTTTTTATTCATTTGTTAACCAGTAAACAAACTTTCTATAGATCCTTTTCAGGCATGACCTTGACCAAAAGTGTAGGTGTAAATGCAACATATATAGAGAGTTTAGAGTTGCCACTTAAGAAGCACATTTTTAGGAAGTTGGACTAACTAGTGTATACACAGAAAACCAACAAGAGCATGGGATCGAGCATGCAGACTACACACAGAGAGTGACCAGAAGTTGCTACTGACCTCAAAAAGTTGCCTGTGAGGCAGACATATTACACTGAATCAGACATACTAATCACATAGAATGGTGTAGCATATCAAATCTACCAGGGTGGTAGGAAAAAATTAAATGCTGTTTCTCCTTCAAGCTGATTTACCTGAAATCGGTCATTCCAGCTGGAGCAACAAAAAGACCATACTCATATTTTGGACACTTGAGGGCCTGGAGGGCTCTGGTGATGTCCCCAACTCTCAAGCCAAAGAGACAAGTGACTGTCACCCTGTCCTTTGCTACTCTGGTGAATATAGAGTCTGTGTGCTTAACATGTGCATCACCAATATCTAGTACATTTCCAGTAGTATTATTATCGGGTCTATATTATAACATCAAATTTTATAAAGTTTGAATGTTATAATATCAAACCAGTTTTGTCGAATGCTGAAAACAGCGAAGGTGCAGGACACCAAATTCTTTTCCAGGGAAAGAATTTGGTGGGCTGTTGCTGTGGCTTCACTGTTTTCAGCGTTCGATATGTTGGAGCGTTATGGGTCAGGGTCAGGTAAGTGTGCGACTGTGTGTAGGTTAGGGTTAGGGGGTGGGTTAGTTGAGTTAGGGTTAGGGCATGGGTGAAGTAAGTGTGCGATAGTGACGGACCTTAGGGTTAGGGTCGAGTTAAGGTAAGTGGATAGCTAGTAGTGTATGCAAAGTTTAGTTTAGGTTTAGGTGTAGGATTTTAAGTGTATATGTGTGGATTGCTGTTTTTTGTGTGTGTTTGTGTTGTGTGTATGTTTCTCGGAATAGCAATTTTTTTTCCCTGGGAAAAAAATCGCTATTCTGACTCTTCGATGTTTGCGGATTTTGATGTTTAAGGTTCTATATTATAATATTCGATTTTTGTAGACTTCGATGTTATAATATAGACCCTTATTATCTATTTTAGCTGTCAGCTCTGTCTAGCTGAAGGGTATTTGCCTCTTAGCTTGGTGATTCCTCATAAAATTATGCCAGCGTGGCAGTAGTAGGAAAAATTTAAATGCTGTTTTTCCTTCAAGCTGATCTACCTGAGATCGGTCATTCCAGCTGGAGCAACAACAAGACCATACTCATATTTTGGGCACTTGAGGGCCTGGAGGGCTCTGGTGATGTCCCTAACTCTCAAACCTAAGAGACAAGTGACTGTCACCCTGTCCTTTGCTACTCTGGTGAATATAGAGTCTGTGTGCTTAACATGTGCATCACAATATCTAGTACATTTTCAGTAGTATTATTATCGGGTCTATATTATAACATCAAATTTTATAAAGTTCGAATGTTATAATATCAAACCAGTTTTGTCGAATGCTGAAAACAGCGAAGGTGCAGGACACCAAATTCTTTTCCAGGGAAAGAATTTGGTGGGCTGTTGCTGTGGCTTCACTGTTTTCAGCGTTCGATATGTTGGAGCATTATGGGTCAGGGTCAGGTAAGTGTGCGACTGTGTGTAGGTTAGGGTTAGGGGGTGGGTTAGTTGAGTTAGGGTTAGGGCGCGGGTGAAGTAAGTGTGCGATAGTGACGGACCTTAGGGTTAGGGTCGAGTTAAGGTAAGTGGATAGCTAGTAGTGTATGTAAAGTTTAGTTTAGGTTTAGGTGTTGGATTTTAAGTGTATATGTGTGGATTGCTGTTTTTTGTGTGTGTTTGTGTTGTGTGTATGTTTCTCGGAATAGCAATTTTTTTCCCCTGGGAAAAAAAATCGCTATTCTGACTCTTTGATGTTTGTGGATTTTGATGTTTAAGGTTCTATATTATAACATTCGATCTTTGTAGATTTCAATGTTATAATATAGACCCTTATTATCTATTTTAGCTGTCAGCTCTGTCTAGCTGAAGGGTATTTGCCTCTTAGCTTGGTGATTCCTCATAAAATTATGCCAGCGTGGCAGTAGTAAGCATGGATGTTGGTCTATTTATGTCAGTACTGGGTGTATGTGAGTATGACATTATATATATGGCTGACGTACCCTATCATGTTTCCTGGAGGACTTGGGGATTTTTTTTTTTATTTTTCTTCACCATATGTCGGTTTACATTTATTGATAAGATACAAGAGATCTGCCTCCAGTTTGTATATATAAATGCATCTTTTGTATGTACATTTTGTATTAGGTAATGGTAGCAGATTGTCAGTAAGCATGAAGCAGCTGCTATACTGCCTCAGGATACATAGGGAGATTAGGTTGCTCTAGGAAACAAGAAGCAACACAGCTGGTAGCTATAAAGGTGTAGCTCTAATGGTGGCAATTGAAGGTTAGTCAGTTAGTTTGGATTAGATGCAGTAGTAAACACTAAATAGGTTGACTGTTGCTATAGGCCAAGGCTAGTAATATTATCTAACAACTAGTTTGATTGTAGGAAACAAAAAACATATTAAGTTGTATAGCCTTCTGTGTGGATTCTTGGCTAGAGCACCTTCTGTGTGGAGTCTGAATGTCCTCCCCGTGGTTGTGTGACGTTAAAGACATGCAGGTAGGTGCATGCGTGAATGGGTGTGCCTTCTTTGAAGGTTGGGCATCAGGCTGGCCATAAAAATCCACTGCCGATCATTAGCAAACCGGAGTTACACTGTGGTGACCCCTAACTGGGAAAAGCCATTGTATAGCCAAAGATTAGGCACCAGCATTATTAAACCTCACCGGTATTGTGCGAGCATCTATAGTAGGAACACTGGACAAAACCAGATGGCCAAAATGTGAGTAACATCTAAATACTGAGATCGCCAATGGATATTCAGCAGTAGGTAATAAAATGGGGTCAGTTAATAGTGAAATAATCAATAAATACAACTAGATATGAACCAGTATGAGAAAAGCAACAGCAGATGAGCCAATGAACAGGAAGCAGCAAAGTACTAAAATGGGGTTTAATTAATAAAGCAATTACTAAAAGGAAGGGGAGAAATCAAATGCCATCATGGAAGTATTGAATAGAGAAAACTATAAAGCCATTAAGACAAAAAGTTTGACTGATAGAAGAATATAGAAAAGGGAACATATCAACAAAAATACTCAGACATGATAAAAGCAATGTGCAGGATCAGAACAGATCAGAATCTTTCATGCACTTTGGAAGTAATAAACTAAAAATATCAGCACAGGCAGAAAAACTTAGAAGATATGCAAATTGATATAAAAGAAAAGTACAAAATAAGCAATTTATTGATGACCCAAAAAAAGTTTTATAGAGATTTGGGAAATAAGGTAAAAGGAATTGAAACACCACCCAAAAAAGCCCCAAAAGAAATAGATATATTTTGGAGACAGATCTGTAAGATCCTGTGGAACATAACAAAGATGGTGAATGGATAGAAAAAGTAAAAGAAAGAATAAGAAGTTCAACTATACAGGATCTGAAATGGGATGAAGTAATGGCTTAAGAGATTGAAATAAAGTTAAGAAAACCTCCTAATTGGAAAACCTCAGACCCAGATGCATACCTAGGTTCTGGCTAAGAGTATTAACATCTTTAGATGAAAATTTAGCTATGAGTAAGAAATATTTATATGTGCACCACAAACAGACACCAACCTGGTTAATAACAGGAAAAAACAATACACCTACTTAAAGAGAACCTGCAAGCTATCCCGAAAACTATAGTGGTAACTTGCCTTCCAGCGACATATAAACTATACACTGGAATTGATGCTGGCAGAGTTTGTAGTCATTCAGAAGAAAACTCACTCATGGCAATAGACCAAAAGGATAATAAAATAAAGTTATACTGAACAAAGGATCATTTGTTGTTAAATAATGTCATAATGGAGAAATGAAAAAAGGGGAAGAATTTAAGTATGGTGTGGAAATACTACAAAAAAGCATTTGACAGTATCCCACATTCATGGATAAAAGAGTGCTTATAAATGTGTAAGATACACCCTACACTGATCGATAACATTACAGCAACCATGAAACAGTGGCAAACTACTCTGCAGTTAAACCATGATAAAGAACAAAATATGATTCCAGGGATAAAATTTCAACGGGGGATACAATTTGGCTCCCAGAAAGCAACAAAGTGTAAAGACTTCTCATCTTCTTTTTGTAGATGATTTAAAACTGTATACAGTAGTTCATCAGATGAGGAAACTTTTTCAGAGGATTTACAAATGTCATTTGGTCTTGATGAATGTGCAAAAGCAACCCTTAAAGCAGGAAGCACCAAGAAAACATTAGTTTGGGAAAGGAATGTGATATAAAAGAACTTGAGCAAGAAGGAGTGCATAAATACCTGGGAATTGATGAAGGATCAACAATAAAACATGAACAAATGTGAATAAAACTTAGTAAGTAATATCTTAGAAGACTTAAATTAATACTGAAAACAGCAATGACATCTAGGAACACAGTTCAAGCTATACACATTTTTGCTCTTAGGTTTATAAGTTCATAGGTTGGTACTTGGCTATCTGCCCTAGGGCCTATACAAGCCTAGCCATACCAATTCCCTGGATATTTCTTCCTACACTATTTACTTAGCCCTGTCTAGCAGGGTGATTGACATGATCCCTGGGGAGAATTTCCTATCTCCCATCCAATCATCAAGGTTCCTTTTGAAGAAGGCCAAGGAGGCACTCTGCTTGACATGTATGGGCAGTCTATTCCAGAGTATGGGGAATCTCTGGGTCAGGAACCAATCCCTCCAGCATGTTTTGTTCATTGTGATGACAAGGTTTAGATCCCTGGAGCATGTGGCTCTGAGGGATTGGGATTTCTTTAAGTGGAGCATGTCCAACAGCTCAGAGTTTGACATGGCCTTGTATGTTAAGCAGTGATCGCCTCTGAGTAGACAATATGCCACAGTGTATAGCTGGAGTATTTTTAGGCAGTCAGCATAGGGCATCTGCTTTAGCCCTGTGATTCTTTTAGTGAGGTATTTCTGCGGCCTTTCCAGCTGTTGCAGATGTCTTGTGAGGTACATACCAAACGGGTCATTGTACTCTATAATGGGTCTAATGAGGGATGCGTACAGTGGGACAATGACTTCCTTTTTTCTGGATGAAAAGCCCTTAGTGATGAGGTGTGCCACATAGAAGCATTTCCTGACTGTTGTGGCGATGTGGTTATCGAAGGTGAGACCACTGTCCAACTGTGTTCCTAAGTCTCTTATCACACTTTTGGTGTTTAGTGTACTGCCACCTATGTGGTAATTCATGGGTACATGGTTTTTCCCAAAGGGGATAACTATACACTTCTTGGCATTGAGCTTGAGCCCATGGCTCTGGCAACAAACATCTGTTTCTGTAAGGCCCTTTTGTAAAATATCCACATCATTTGGGGATTCAATAATGGCTCCCAGTTTGCAGTCATCTGCAAACTTTGCTAGCCAAAGTCCCTTAGTGTTGGCCTGTACTTCTGAGGAGTAGGTGCCAAACAAGAGCGGTCCCAGGACTGAACCCTGAGGTACTTCACTTGTCACTTGTCTGGAAATGGATTTGGAGTCGGCTACTTTTATAGTCTGGGTTCTGTCAGTAAGCCAGTTGGCAACCCATCGAGTGACGTAGGGATTTATGCCCAGCTTAGTAAGTTTATCTGTGATTCCAGATTGGGGGATGGTGTCAAAGGCCTTGGTGAGGGCCAGATAGGCTGTGTGGACATCCTTACTCTTGTCCACAGCTCTGGAGACTGATTTGAAGAAGTCAATCAGGTTCAGGAGACAAGATCGGCCTTTCACGAACCCAAACTGGGTGGGGTCAAGTGTTTGAAGGTTGCCAATGTCTTTATTTATAAGTTCCATGATAATGCGTTCCATGCCCTTGCAGATTAGGCTCGTCAGACTGATGGGATGGTAGTTCCCAGGATCCAAGCTGGATCCCACCTTGTGGAGTGGGATAAATGTAGCTGTGCACCACTCAGTGGGCATGAAGCCTGAGGTGAGGCTATGATTAAACATGACACTTAGGTGAAGTGCCAGTTCATTTTGCAGTTCATGTAGTACACAGCCCGTGATGTCATCTGGTCCCATGGATGCTGTATTCTTAGCTTTGGAGAATGCAGTTTCTACCTGTGAGGCCATGATTACCGGAATTTGGCAATCATTTGGTATTGAGATGGGCACTTTAGGGGATGAGAGGGGGGTGAAGTTGGCACTAAATTGATCTGCCAGGATATTGACAATATCCTTGGGATCAGTATATTTAATGCCATTCTGTTGTAGCTCAGAGGAGATCTGAGCATTGCCATTTAGATTCTTGACATAACTATAGAATGCCTTGTGATTGTCTTTGGAATCTTTGACAATTTTATTTTCGTAACTAGCTTGGAGGATTTTATGAGGGATCTCAGCTTCTTACTGAGGCTGGTAAGGGAGTTGTTTGCATCCTGGGATTTTTGTCTTTTCTGCAACAGTTTCTTCCTTCTGTTGTATAGTTTGTTTATGGCAGGGGACCACCAGATTGGCTTCCTTTTTTTGGAGGAGAGCATCTTGGTTCTATTTAGGATGGCACGATTCATGCACGAGTGGATGTGCCTGTACAGTGCCTTAGTATAGGATTCAGTATTCAAACTTTTAACTCCTGTCTGCATGGGTGTCACAAAGTTTTTCACTTCTGACTTGAACAGCATGAAGTTGGCTTTGGAGAAGTTTTTTACAGAAGTTTCCTTACCGGGGGGTGGGGGTGGGATGTGGATGTCAAGGGTGATTTTCTTATGGTCAGACCTGACCAATGAGGGGGTGACCACTGGTGTGGAGCATCTATCTCCCATATTGGTAATAACCAGGTCTAGGATATTGGAGCCCCTGGTGGGACAATGGATTAATTGATCCAGGGCGTTGGAATTTATGAATTCCAAGAACCACTCGGAAAAGGTGTTAACACCCAAGTATTTTTCCCAGTTAATGGCAGGGTAGTTGAAATCACCCAGTATTAGGGTGTTTGGTTGTATCTTAATATTTTCCAGTATGTTTAAAAAGGTGTAGTAAGAATCTTGGGGCATGGTGTGGATCTGTAGCAAGCTACAATTTGGTTTACAGTCTTCCTATCCTAACTTGCAGTCTTCCTGTCCTAACTTACAGTTTCGGAGTGACTGACTGGTCCCAAAAGGTGTTGGATCAGTTGGACAGGAAAAGAAGAAGGATGCTTCATGCACATCAAATGATTTATAAAAATCAGTGCATACCAAGACTATATATTCCCCGTTCTGAAGGAGGTATGTGCCTCCTTGTAACTGATTACATGTATAGATCTGCAATTGTAAGAATGCATACATATCTGCTGACCTCACAAGACCCGGATGTAGTGAAAGTTTGAAACATGAGGAGAATAAGTCTGAGATGACTTCCCTGCTTAGTTTAGCAGAAGCATATCAGCGTCAAGCAGAAATGGAAATCAAACCAGAAGTAGATAAAAATCAGGCAGCAACTGAATGTGCCAAAAAACTATAGAAAGAATATAAGGTGAAGGATCAGATGAGAAGGCAAGAAATGTGGAAAATACGTAAATATAGTTGCAAGTATAGGACACTTTTGGAACAACCTCATCTTGAGCAGGATCAAACACAGGATTGGGAGGAGAGGTGAATTTAAACCAAAAGACAAACAGTTAATATTGGCAGCCCGACAGTGGACAACATACACATTGGTTTACAAAGTCCTTTGAACATATGGGAGAAACAGACAGATGTAAGTTTTGTAAAACAGAATTTGAAACAGTTGCACATCTTGTTGATGGTTGTGATATATTACTGGCAGACAGACTGTATACTGAAAGGCATAATAATGTGGCAGGACTGTTGCACTGGGGATTGTGCAAATATTCTAATATTGAAGTAGATGAAAAACACTGGAAACATGAGCCGCAAAACATTTTAGAAAATTTTGAAGTTTATATCACATGGGATCACCAATTACCAACAGTTCAAAAAATAGATGTGAGAAAAACAGATATAGTAGTCCATGAAAAGAAAACAAATGTAGCATTGATAATTGAAATTGCTACACCCAGTGATTACAGTGTCTTACATATAGAGGCACACAAAGTTATAAAATACCAGGATTTACAGGCAGAAATGAGGGCATTGTGGAGGAAGGATACTCAGACAGTTCCAATAGTTGTAGGAGCAATGGGTCTTATAAAAAAAGAATTTATAATTGTACTTAGATATGTTACCAATATGTTTACGTCTGTACTAGTTGCAGAAGAAGTCATTACTGGGCACATTGAGGGTGCTGAGAAGAGCGCTTCTGGCTAACATCAAAGACTGAAACAATACTAATTTCATGAACTTTAATCATACTTTGACTAGGAAATGGGGTCCATTCCCGTCAAGGTATTAGAAATCCAAAACATTTGGATAAATTAAAAAAAAAAATCTTGTGATATTGTCTGGGTCCACTGATGCAGTGTTCTTGGCCTTGGAGAGAACATTCATTAAGGACCTATTCCCTAGTGATAGCAGGGGGAGTTACATTTGATGCTATTTCCTGAGGGAAGGTTGAGGGGGATGGAGGGGTAAAGCTGGAGCTGAATTTGTTGGTCAGTAGGTTTGCTATATCTTCTGGTTCAGTATAGTTGACTACATTAACAATGAGCCGTGCACACAATTGTGTATTGCCTTAGAAGTTGCAGACATAGCTAAAAAATGCTTTGTGGTTGTCCTTGGCCTGGGAGACCAAATTTTGCTTTGGTAGACTTTATTTGTCCCTTGAGTTGATTGTTTAGTTTGATGAGAGGGCTTTTATCCTGTTGGGTGCTGCACACATTAATTCTTGCCATAATTTTCTTCCTTCTGTTATACAGCCCATTAATGTTGTGATTCCACCAGATCAGCTTGTTTTTGTGTTAGTCCTGTATTTCTTTCTTGTGTATGCAGCTGCCTCTGTGCAGCTACAAACATGCTTGTATAAGGTTTCTGATAACAGTTCCACATAGGCAGCAGAGTTCTCAGGGTTTATGCAGGCTTGAAATTTTGCCAGGTTATCACTTAATAGTAGGAAGTTAGCCTTAGAGTAGTTCCTGAATATTCTAGGTTTAGCTGGGGGTTCAGGTTTTATTTTTACTTCAAATGAGACCATTTTGTGGTCTGACCTTACCAGATAAGACATTAAATTTGGGAGTGTGAAACACTCCCCCATATTAGTGAGGACCAGATCTAGTATAGTTGTACCCCTGATCAGTGTACTGACAATCTAGTCCAGGGAGTTTGTGTTTACAAAATCCAGGAATCTCTGTGCCTGTACATTTGGTGTCATATATGATTCCTAGCTAATAGTGGGGTAATTATAGTCACTCATGAATATGGTATTGGGTTGAATGGAGAGTGTTTCAATAAGTTTAAATACATGATATGGGTTTCCCGGGATCATAGAGGGGGACCTATACCTTGCAAGTAAGTGGTATGGGATTTTGCCTATAGTGATTTGAATGTGGAGAAGCTCAGGTGCATTGTCCTGTTCAACCAGCCTTGAGGTATATTTATTTCTGATGTAAATTGAGACACCTCAATTTTTAGTCCTTGGAATAAATATGCGGAAGGCATTATAGCCTTGCACTGCTTGTGTGCTCTTCACAACTTAAAACCATGCCTTAGTGACCACAGAGACATCAGCTTCCTCTGTGATGAGAACAGCTTGTAGAGAGTAGAGTTTTTTTTTTTGTTTAGACTCCAAGCATTGAGCAGTAACAGCTTTAGATTTTCTTGGTTTTGATTTGCTATGTTGGAAGTGCTTTCAGTTTGGCATTGCCTAGAAAAGCACTATGGGAGAAGACAATGTTTTTGCCAGTAACTGAAAGCCTAGAGGGGAGAGGTGCAGACCATCCCTGGCAAAGCAGAGTGGCCTTTTGACCATTTTCTTCAATGCTGACAAACATTGCACTACCTTGGAATGCCACCAGAAACTAAGCCAATTATTAAAGTCAGTCATCATTTGTTCATATTGTAGAATTATCTTTGGGAAAGGTAAAATGCTGCTCAGTGTGAGGCTCATACCATCCTGGGACACATATTTCTACAGCTCCATGATGTGTCTGTTATAATCCAGGGAGGTAAGTCTTAAGTCATTTACACCCACATGGACTGTGACTGAATCATACTGGTACCTGTGGTCCAATGACCTGATCATGTGCATAATGTGATGGATACTGGTCCCTGATAAGCAACTAAATGTGATTTTCTCCTTACTCAGCTTGGTGAGAGGGACATCAAAATTCAGTCTCCAATGATCAGAATGTTGGATTGTGTGGTGGCTTAACTTATGGACTTAGAAGTAGAGGCTCCATGAAGTGTGGCTGAATGTGTTGATGTGGTTGTTGTTTTGAAAGAGTACCTTCTGGGCTGCTGAGGTTATTTGTTATATGTGCTTCATCTTGGAGATCTAGGAAGGTTACATTTAAGTGCCTCAGCATATGTGGGTCTATATGTCTGCTTTGAATTGTGCATGATGGATGCAGCATGTGTACTACTGACAAACTTATTGACATTGGGAGTGCTTTTATGTAAGAGCTTTGCCTCCAGTGACACTGCGTTAAATACATCTCTCACATACCATATCTGTTTGAGAATTAACTGGTTGTCAGTAAAAACATTAGGCAATTTCTATATTGTCTCAGGATGCTCATATCAACCAGACTGGTAATTGAGATATTGGGAAAGTTCATATTCAGGGCAACAGACCTTGTTTATTGATTAGACAGTTGGAGTGAGAATATAAAACAATGTCAGGAATATCTGGTTTGCAACTCTAGGGGCAGTGCTTGTTACTGCTAACTAGTTGTCATGTGTGCAGCTATACATTGGTGACATTTCAAGGGTAATTTTACAGGAAAAACGTTAACTAAAGGTGTCTGCGTCTATACAAGGCACTGCAAAACATTTGAAGTGAAACTACTAAGTAGACCCTGATGATTTATGAGTGAAGTATTTAGGCAGATATTCTGAAGTTAGGTTAGTCAGCAGCAAATCAAGCAGTGCTTACTGAAAAGAAAGAATTAGCTTATCAAGAATGATGACAAGAGGGGATTTGCCTGAATAGCTACTGCCTGGCTGCTACTAGTGCTGGTTTTACCATAGCTTTAAGCTGCTGGGATCTAATACTGCTTTGCTTCTTCTGTCAGCAGAAGCAAAACAATAGCTCCCATCCCAAGATGAGAAGGAGGTCACAGACTTGTTGACGATCAACAGTCTTGTCACACATGATGCAGGAGTCTGTGAGCTTGTTTTAGCCTTTTCCTGGTAGATGCCTTGAATAGCAACCAGACCAATCAGGAAGGTCCCACACAGTTAATTACTGCCCAGTCAGAGACAGTCAGGAATAAATGCACTCTGTTCCTTCTTTCACCAGGAGCAAAATACAAGCACAAATTCCAAACTGGCACCTACTGAGCAGTTATTAGGTTTCCCAATGATCAGCAGTCTCCAGGAAATAATGTCCTTGTGCTCCTTCTGTCACACAGAGCAAAACAGAAGCACTAATCCTAAGATGACTACTGAGAGGCAGAATATGTGCTCTCTAATAATTGGTGGTCTTGGAGTAGATGTTGTAGATTTTAAAGGTAACATAGAACAAAATGGATTAATATCTTAAGAGTTGCAGTGTACACTAAGCAGTTATATATAAAAAAGATGATAACTTAAGCTTTAGTTATCTAAGTGGAGGGACACTCATTTTAAGTGAGCAAGATTGATTCGAAGGGGGTGGGCACTGTGTATTCTGGCTCTATAAAATACAATGGGATGGCCAATAAATTTAAATAGCAGAAGGAAAGTGATTTCACAAAATGATAATTTTGTGCTTTTTCACAATTGCCAATGAAAGAGTATAGAGAAGGAGATATGTGGTCAAATCAACATAAGGGGCAGGCAACTAAAAAGACAGTTGAGTTTAAAAACTCAACAGCACCAGGGTGGGAGGGGGAAACTTAATTTCTGTGTGACTCACAAACCACACAGCTGTGGTCTCATTCCTATTTTAAATATGCAATTAAAAGCAAAATACAACTAAAACACAATGTAAAGAAAATAAATAATATACAAAATAGAAGGAGGCAATAAAGCAATAGAAAATACAAGACAGCAAAAAGAAACAAACCTTTCTCTCATAGCTAGCTGTGTTCAAGTCTGAGTGAGCTTTTTAGTAAATATGACTCTCCTACTACAGAAGGCAGACCTCTCATTATTACAGTAGGTAAGCCTTTGTAATTTCCATTTATTATTAGAGCCTATGATCATTGTATCTTGGACCGTAGGTGTTAGAGTTTAGCATGTTTTCCATTATGTGGTAGGACCACACATTAGAGATTACTTTTGATGTTAGAATTTATCTTGTTTCCCACTATTTAGTAGGGTCATATCTTAAACATTATTTTGGGTGTTATAATTTAGCATGCTTCTTTCTATATGGCTGGGTGGTACCTCTTAAACTCCTATATCTGCCATGCAGAATTCTAATACAGTTTTTTTCTGGTGTAGTCTACATTACTTGGATAGCAATCCACAACAGTTCCAACAACTGTGCTTTTTCCCTTACCCTCACTGGACAGTATGGGGTCACAGTCTGCATTTGATCATTATTTGAGCAGCATATTTGTACTTGACACACTGAGAAAGCATAACCACTGTCTCACATTTACCAATAAAGGACTATTGCTATCTGTTAGTGATACAAACTGTGAGAGATGCAAGTGCTTATTCTAACTGGCTACATTTTTACCACATTCCTTGACCAGTAAGCAGCACACTCATGCAGCATGACACAACATCACCCCTAACATATGCTGAAATGGTTTAAAATCTCTACCCAAGTCTCCTCCTGAAAACACTAAAAAACAGGCTATAGGTCATACTATAGCAAACTGAGCCTTTCCTTAAAATATATTATTCATATATATTTTTCTTACCTTTGCAGTACATCACAATCATGAAGTGCCAAATGGCAATCTCACACCATAGCTGAGTGTGCTTGGCAGCTGTTTTTAAAAGTAGCACATTCCCTACAATCATGGCACTGAACTTAAAGTAAACTTTAACCTCAGTGACATCATAGTAGGTAGAGTGAAGGACATCCATAAACTTTAATGAGTCCATTAAATTCTATTGATTGGTGTGCTTGCTATGCTTATGCTGACATCATGAAGAAATACACTCCTATATCCACTTCACGTACACCCTCTAAGTGTCACCAGGGTTGCAAACCTAAGCCCTTAAAGTCAAAAAGGCCTGCACTTGCCCACAGTAATAAATTTGATTATAGGTGTTTCCATGGTAAGACATATGGACTCCATCTTCATCAGAATGGAAAATAATATGGTGGCAGTCATTCCAGGGGCAAGATTCTTAATATAACATGGATCCTTAGGTTCCTCTATCCTGGTAAACAGTTTGAACTGCTGATAGTTCATGGGGGGAGGAGTTTTATTAGGTGCTTTACCCGGGGGACATAATGGAGTTTGCTATATATGTATCTGAGGCTTAGAGGACATGATCTTGAGCAGGATCCTACCATTATCTAGAATGATGCCACAAATCAAAGATAAAAATGGCTTTAATAACTAGCTGGATAGTTGGTGTCTTTTTAAGAGACACAGCATGCATCAGCCTCAGAGGAGATGGCTGACAAGTTTTCCAACTTCCCCAGAGATGGATGGCACCACTCCCAACATGTTTTTCACATTCTGGCTAAAGCGTATGCTGCTCCCATAATTACTTTTTAGGAAGGCTCCATCTCCTAGACATTCCAGTGTAGTAAGATCTATTTTGAACAATATTGAGGTGGCTCTACATAATGCTAGGTGTCTAAACAAAAAGATACTAGAACTCATGGCAGTCCTAAATGTCAAACAAATCCATATCTGTGTAATTACAGACATTTGGTTTTGCTGTAGCGAGAGTATCCCTTAATATCCCAGTTCATTTCCTATCATGCCTACAGATCCACTGCTAACTGTGTCGGAATATCTACAGTTATCAAGGAACATATTTTACCATAGTAAAATCCTTCATGATACTTACCTAAACAAATATTTTTCTTAACTAGGTAAGCTCACACACCATCCTTTTTCAGAAGTGTTCCAGGAGCTTTAGACAAAATTGCTATCCATCTAAATGATAGTCTAATAAGTGACTTTAAATGACCAGCCATTAACAGACAAATCTAAACCAAGATTAACAACTACACTAATCACTTCCTAGATAATACAAGCTCTCTTGAGTAAATTGTCAATCTTAATCACTTGAGACCCCAATATCCCTAATACTGTCCTCACAAACATTGATACTTCTCACAAGACATCCTGTTCATATCCCTCCCTAAAGTCTGACCACAAATCCATTACCTTAACCTCTAAAACAAGTGGTTCTCCAAATGTTAATACTCTTGTCTTTAGCTATGTCTTAGAATCAAACCTGTCACAACTTATAGATAATGTAAATAAATTTGACAGTAACTATCAACTTACTGACCTCATCGCCAAAGTTGATGCTTAAACCTCTGATCCCTGATTACACATAAACAGCTGCAATAAGAAGTCCATCCCTATCTGCTCCAAATATAGTGGGAAATTTAAAGAACAAATTCCTACTGTGGAATACTTGTATCAATAACTGTTTGTTAAATGAAATAAAATAATCAGTTTATGCAATAAATCCCCATCTCCCACCTTAAAAAAACAAAACAAAAAAAAACTGAAATTGCCAGGAAAAATGTTAAATACATGATCAGAAATTGTAAAGCTGAGTATGAACTTGGGTGTAGCCGCTTCCTACAAAAGTAACTATAAATCCTTATTCAGCCATGTTAGCAACCTGTGAAAAAGCACCTGGAAATTTATGAAGCAATTTCTAACTATTCTCAGAGCTTGTCTACAATAAGACTACTTTCTTAAGTTGCAGTGAAATAGCTAATATTTCTCTCAAACTTTGCCATGCCTGTCAACTCAATTATTTCTCTTATCCCCCAAATTCTCTCCTAAAAAATTACCATAAACCAAATTCTTTTTTCCCTAACCAAAGCTACAAAACATCCCAAAGGGCCCTTCTAATGCACCAGTTTGCATACTTATTAGTAAAAAACATAGCCTGACTGTGCCTTTCCTTAATCTTTTTATCTCAGCCTCTTTATAATTTATGTATATGATGTTTTGAAAACCATGATTGTAATCCCATGTCATACTAGACACACCCACATTTACACATTGGAGTGGAGCATGGGATTTTTATGGAGAATTACAAGTGAACAGAATAGCTTGGGTGTGTGTGTGAAATGCCCAATTTAAGGATGGCAGGTTTGGTAACTTATTTAGGTGCAAGCCATGTACCTTGATTACAGGAGACTAAAGCCTGAATCATCTACACTAACTATGAAACTGTCATCAGCAGGTGCATTTTCAAGGACTGTAGAGATTCAGTACATTTTCAAAGAATGTTGTGTTTCTGTGCATTTTCAAGGAACGCTGAGTTTCAGTGCATTTTCAAGGAACGTTGAGTTTCAGTGCATTTTCAAGGAATGCTGAGTTTCAAGGGAAGAGAGGTGTACTGTTGGTCATGTTAAGTCTGTTTTCAGTTTGTAACTGGCCATCATCAGTGTTTATACTATAAAAGTTGAAATCAGTGTTATTAGCACAACAGGTAGTATACTTGCTTTTGTTGCAGTAAGTTGTGTGTTCTACTCCCATACCACGTAGACAAAGTACTGATATTGCAATGCCCTTTAAAAAGGGATGGGGTATTGCACTCCTGAGTGTGTCCTCCTTTGGATCAGATGCCGAGTACCTATGCATCTTTTGCCAGTTTGAAAGTCATTCCCTATTGCAATATTACCAGCTTACCATTTTTTTAACTACATCATGGATAATTTATTCTTCAAGGGTAGCAGGCACTGAATTTGTACAGGAAACACTGAAATGCACAGTTGTTTTCCAGCAGCAACCTATTCATTAGTTATAGATCTCTTTAATGTAGAATTATTCAGATGACTTTTAGAGACTTTTTGAGATTGTGTACATTGGCTAACATTGGGGGAATGTAATGACAGAAGTTTGGCCTTTTATGGTTGAAGTGTTTTGTAATGGGTAGTTTTGTCATTATTGGTTCATACATTTTGTTTCATGTTATACTGGAAAAATGTTCAAACCTACAATTTTAAAACATACTCTAACAAGTGGTGCTATATTATACAGAAAATATAATTTTATACATCAGGATTGTACATCAAAGAACATATGCATGCATGCATGGTCCTAAAAATGTGTGCAAGGGGCCTATGGTTTGAAAATAGACCAAAGGAGAACTTAAAGTGCCACTAGTCAGATGATTTTTCTTTAAATATGGATTTCAATGCTGTTTCAAAGAATGTGAGTTTCAAGGGCATAGATGCTTATAGTTCATGTGAAGTTTGCTTTCACCGTGTGATTATATTGTTTTGTTTAGTATGACTATCAATGTTTGTGCTATAAAAATTTGAAATTTGAAATATCTCCGATCAATGTGGAAGTAAAGAAGAAAACAGTATGCATACAGACAGGTTTGAATCCTATAGTAACTGGGGAGACATAGCCAAGTAATGAGACACTGTAATGGCTGGTGGTGATGGTGGGGGGGTTGCTGCTGGCAGGCCTGATCCATTACCCATTTGACCATGATCTGCTCTGCGTCACATCTGAGCTCATTAATACACACATAGTAACATTCTGTTCCCTGACTCTAACCTATATGGCTTTGTCAAAGAAAGATTCTTAAACTTGTAAACATCTTCAAACAGAACAGTGAAGCCATGGACAATGGTCACTATTCACACTGCTTATTTTGACCTTTTTGCCAAAGCCTTTGATAAAATCCCCAGTACATGCAGTATAGATAAGCATAGTAAACTTAATGCAACTTATTATGCTCTCTGTTGGATAACTAACCGGCTGGCTTTTAGACCCCACATGTTGAAAGTTGCAGAAGCTTCTTCTAAGCATAAAAGTGTTACCAGAGGCATCTTGGTAGGCTCAGTATTGGGCCCCTCCTTTTCAGCTTCTATTTTTCTGACATCCCAACTAATGTTCCAGGTTTATTTTTATGCATGTTTGGTGATGACAGCGAACTCATCTTGCTACATACAGTTACTTCAGAAAGTTTGTTTTTTAAATATTACCTCTTGACATACTAACTGTGATATTTAGCTAAGTGCTGCGAATGCAGTATGATTTAATTAGTTAAGCAAAACTTTCCCGACCTTCTGTCATAGAAATGACACAATCCTCCTAACTTATAACGTTATCAAGGACTCAGGCCCCTGTGTTGCCCACTACTTTCATTTAACCATAATGTCACCAGAGCAGTCTGGCCCAACTAATTTCCAACAGTATCTCCTCTATAGTTAAAGAAGTTAGAACCTCTGTATTCCTCCATGATAAGATCGATAAATATAATGCTTCTCTTGGCATGCACCTTTATAAGCATATTGCTTAATATGAGAGGCCAAAGATATTCTGAACAAAGAATATTACTGGTCTCAAGTACCTCAGTTGCCCAAATTGACTGTACTCAATTTCCTAATGATACCTTTTTAGTGAACTTTGACCTGCTTTTCAAACCATGTAAGATCCTCAGCTTTTTCATCCTCCTGTACCTCTGCAGAACCAACTCTCTTCAAACACCTTTACCAAGGACTTCAAACCACATTGGTGGAAGAAAATGACTCATCAGTAGCATAGGTGCCTAACCCAATACATTCCACACCTGTGGACCAGGCTCCTCTTACATATCAAACAAAACATAATTATGGCCACTTTCAAAGTTAGTATCAATAACTGAAGGGGCAGTGATAAATTCTGCCATGCATTATCCTGCATAGCCTTTTAGAGAAAAGGAGTGAACACTATGCAGTTACATACTAATTCAAGAGGCGCATTTGGTTAGACTCTTAATGGTCTGAGTGACTTTATAAATCTACGTAACAATCATAATATTCTACATTCCGTGTCAATGTTTGTTAAGTAAAGGTGCCACGTATTACAGATGGGCAGGCGTAGGAGTTGATAGGGAAATGAGGAGACAACAGCTAGGGACGTAATAAGGGAATTAGGATATTAGAATGAGAGTAAAGAATGGTTCCCAGATGTGGCTCTACCCAGAATCCTAAGAAAAGACTATTACAGTTTTAAGTCTTTGACAAAAGGGATGCAGGTTCTTTCAAATGTGTCAGTTTCACTGGCAACAGTTTTATAGTTACAAAGAAATTGAGTGACAGTTTCAGCAATGTCAGTGCTTTTAAATTTATTTTAAGGAAATTGTTATTCATTTTTTTGTTAAATTGTTGATAATTAGGCTGTTATGATTTTAGCTTGTTTCTTATTTACTTAAACTGTAGATACAGTTCTGTCTTGGTGTTTTAGCAATCACTATTCTGCAGGCAGGAAGTATGACAGAATTTCAGTTAGGTATTCTGGGCCATTTCTTCACGTTGTGCACCCATACATATATATTTAAAGCTATGGAAAGGATCATTATGGAACTAATAAATAAAGAAATAGGTAACCTACAAACTCTTGAGCCAAGCCAGTTTAGATTTATCACTGCTACAGCATTTGGACTGACAGAAGTATATTACTGCTAGTAAGCTTCCCATATCTGTAGATAAATCAGTATTGTTAGGTATGAGTTCAGTACTACTGACTGCACAGAATTCAAAACAACTATGTGGATATTTCTGTAGACATCTGCTCTGTGCTGGCCCAACATCTCTCAAGGCAAATAACCTAGAACATTGAGGCAAATTACTATAGTGTGTGTGCAGTTCAATACTGTGCCAGCACACGCTAACTGCCATTGATATGGGGAGGTGCCAACATTAGCTTGTGTTTTTATCTTTAGTAACCACTTTTGTGATCTTTCTGCTACCAACTCACTATTAACCTTGTCCTCTTGAACTGCATTCCTGTCCCTTTATAGCAACATGTTTATTGCATTATTATTATTATTATTATTAATAACATTTTCTACTTGATAACCATGTAGGTAGGTTAGTCATTCAAGCATTTTTAGGCACCGCACAGGCCCCAAAGAATCCAAAGTTAATAAAAGACACATGTACAGTGGCATATATCGTAAGATATGTTATACTTGTACTTAAGGAAAGCCAAATTTATGCATAGTGTTTAACAATAGTCACATAGGCATAATGAACATCAAAAATGTGTACAATATATTTAGAAAGCATTTACATATTTTCATTACACTCATAGACTCCTTACATTAGAAATGTATGTTTTTAACTCTTATGAATTGTCATTTTTTACAAAATATTTATATTGAAAAAAATGTCTGCTAACCCAATTATTTTGAAACAGATATTCCTTAATACTTACTTTAAAGTCCAATCAATTTCTTCTATTCATATTTCTTTAGGAATTCATTCCACGTGGTAGGTAATCTTTTGAGAAGGTTCTTTCCCCTAATGCTAAACCAAAATGCATTCTTACCAATATAATTATCTTGGCATGATCCTGCCTCAGTGTAAGTACTTATTTCTTATTATAAAGTGTTGAACTTAGAAAGGAGGGGCAATGGTCAAGATTAATGACTTTAAACAGTAGCACTGTAGTTCTGCTCTGAATGGAAAGCCAGTGAAACTGTTAAAGAAGGACGCTATGATGTGCACTGCTAAGATTACAAAATGGCATTTAATTTTCTGCAGTGATAGGAAATCTATATTTGCTTTTGGGAAGTCAGAATGTTGGTAGCTAAAGCTTGTCTTAAAACTACTGGTAATAAAGGAAATAATTTGTATCCGATTTTTCACTGGGCAAGTAGCTTACTTACTGTTGCATCAGTCTGTGGAGTAAATGAAAGCACCATGTGCAAGACACGACCAAAACGGTTTAGCTCGGACACATTTGGAATTATAGTGTTGAGAAGAAGTTTAGGAGTAAGGGGCTATGTTTGTTAGTTTGTGGCAAAACAATGTAATCCTGATTTGTGAGAGTAATGTCTATCTCACTGTGACTTGCACACTTGACACTATTAGCACCTTGACATTCATTTTCCCCAAGGCAACATTTATTTGCTGAAATTATCTCCCTAGCACCTGGTTAGAGGTAGTTAATAATGTTATATGCTACGGCTTCTGCTGCCTTGAGGATAAGCTGAGACCTGCAGCTACGTCTTTCTTATTCTGTGGTACCTTCTCCCTTATTGTAAGTTACTTGCTATTTATTGTTTTTTTATTCACATTCTGTTGACTTTAAGAATGTACACTACTTACCTGGGGTGCATGTATGTGGTAGCTGTTACTGCTGAAGACATTTACGTGTTTTGTTTTGCACACATTGCTACCTTTTAAATGCAGAAGTGTATTAACTGAGCAGTAGAAGCACATAGTACCATGTTTTTGCACACATTTCTATCTTCTGATTTTTAAGTCAGTATTTGATCAAATGAATACTTAATTGATTTATTTACTTATTGCACACAGTGCTTCAGGGATTAGGCAATACAGTCATGTGACTGATTCTCTAGGAAAATATTACAGAAAATGTTCTTTATCTTCTTTATTTATACTACTGATGTTTAATTAATTTAATTCTGCTGTTATTAAACTCTACTTCCTCTGCTTATGTAAAATAACATGCTGTTGTAGGCATTGTGATACACATTTATTTTGTCTTTCCTCCTAAAAGATGTTCCTGCTAATTATTATACCTTGGGGAGGAACCCTCAGCTTGCCAGTGGCTATGGTATCTTTCACTACTTAATTAGGTAGAGTTTTGCACCAAGCCTTAAGAAATATACCATGCATGCAAATGCATACTGTTTGCATATTAGTTGGTATGTAGTGTTGCTGTAGGTTTTGGCTTGTGTTTTGTGTAACAGGCATTTTATTGCATGAGATAGATCCTCATTTTCCTTAGGAGGCCAGTATGTTTCTACTGTTCCTTGTACCTGTTGATTTGCACCTGCTGTACTCACTACAGAACTGCAAAGTGACAATGAACTTTGGTGGTCAAATTGCCATATAAATTTCTGGTTTGCTTACCGCTCTTCACCACATTGCCTGGGTTGTTCAACATTGTACATGCACAGATTGATTGACTCCCAGTGACATGAGAGCTGCTGCCCAGTTCACTCACAACCTACTCCTTTTACCCAACCACCCACCCTTTTCTTATATACTTTCCTTTCCATGCCCATTGCATACTGTTTTACTACTCCTTAATGACAGATGTAATCTTTAGCACACACTGAATATGGCTAAAACACGGACTCCAACCCAGCATTTATAAAGCATACCCTAATGCTGGAATTTACTTGTGCATGTTACCACATCAAAAACTGCATACAATATTTGATTATATTTGGTTGTTTAATGCAATAGTAGAAGAAATCATTTGCATTTGTTCTATTGTGCATTAGTACAACAAACAAATTACAAAAAAAACTCTGATTGTAGTATATAGTTTACGATAAAATATCCAACAATCAAAATCATGATAGCAATATTACTACATTTCCTGGAACCTCCACTTTATTGTCCTCTGATGCAAACAGCTAAACAAGCTAAAATGCAATAGTCTCACAATCATTAAACATTCCTCTTGCTTCCAAGTACTGTAAAACAATATTCTTGCACCAATTTCTGTCTTCTACTCAGGGAATTATATATGCTCAATTGTTTCTGGACATATTTGCTGCTGAAAATGTTCTTACATTCTAATTATTGTACTCCTTTTGACATACATTTCATTCCTTTTTCATTTATAGCTATATCTCAAAAACAGCACAAGTATCATTCACCCAATTTATCAATAATGACTTCTTCACAGCAAAGCCAGCAGCCATAAATGTTAAACTATCTACTCAAATTGTGAATCAGATGCAAACACTGTGCTCTACCTCAGACAAGATTATCCTTTATCACTACCATAAAACTATTAATTCAACATTTTCCAGCCAAAACCTTCTTTAAGGCAGAAATGCACATCACTCTAATAATGATAATTATTCTTATTATAATTATAATGATAATTATCTTATTGATAATTATTGACTAAAGACAGTCAGGTAAACTCATTAACCCTACGCTAAGCACAATAGTCTGGGCTATTCAAACATTTGTATCATTAATAGCAAATGGGCACAATTTGAAGCATGGTTAACACTTCATTATCTTAAAAGAACTACAATAATGGAGGTCTGGAGTAAGGATAACTCCTGGTTCTTATCTCAGGTCTCTAAAAACGATACTTCCTTTACCAGTAATAGTCTCGGCAAAAGACATGCGTAGGGGACACACTACTAACACTAATACAACATTTCTGCAATCTGTCACCTACTTTATTTGTTTGTTTGTGTCTTTCGGCTTTTCCCGGTTAGGAGTCACCACAGCGGAACTCCAGTCTGCTAATGATTGGTAGTGCATTTTTACGTACCGGGTTACCAGCTCTGATGCACAACCTTCAACGAAGGCATGCCCCATTCACGTATGCCTCCACACAGAAGACACTCTAGCTGAGAATCAAACGGGACAACGTCTTGCTATGAGGCGACAATGCTACCGCAGCACCACCGCCACAGTAATTTGTCACCTACTTTATTAAACAAAGGTAAACCCACAACAGACACTGCCCTCAACTGGACCTCTAATTTGGATGATTTCAGGACAATCTAAACTTAATAATGCTGCCACAAATGCCCCACTCTGCTCAACTGTCTAACTGGTAGGGGATACCCTACAGCAACTTTTGGTTACACTTAGGATCATAAGTTAAGCATTGGTGGTGAATTAAACTTCAGCTGAAACAGATTACTCAGAAAGAAAGAGGACACGTTTTCCTATTCATCAATGTATTTCTCAAGTAATAACTGAAGGTACTGTAATAAATCTTACTATATACAACACTTCTCTGCTTGCATCATTATCACACATATATCTACTAAACTGAAACACTTATACCCTGTTTCAGATCACTTGAGTGACCACTGCCCGGTCCTCTCCTACAGGTCACTAAAGTCCAATAAAGTCTCATTGAAACAATTGCAACTCATTCTTTTCCAGAAATCAGTGAGCCCATAATATAAATATAAGTACAGCTGAAAGACTGGTTCAAGGGTTATGACTGTCAAAATTCCACATCAGCCCATTCTACTTTCTATAACCTTCTTACCCCAGTCTAAGACATATTATTCCCACTAAAAAATAAAAGAGTCAGAGATAATTATTTACCATAGTTAACCAATGATTTTAGATACCTTATACGAAAATGAGAAAAAGTGTGGAAAGAAGAAAGAGTGACCAGTTAAGCAACAGGAACATCAGTTCTTAAAATGTATGACTAGTATAATAATTAATACCTCTAAAGCAGAATACTAAACAACTCCACAAACTATATGTCTGTATAATCCAAGAAATGCTGGAAAACCATAAAACCCTGAACTCTAGCAAAGTTTTTCCTATATCTAGTCCTACTGCTAAAAAAGTCTAGAGATGCTTAATTATATTAAATATTCCATTTGTTTCTCTGCCCAATGATTTATAATTTAGTACACCACATACAATAAAACCATCTGCACCCATACATGAATAAATATAATATCTTCCCTTCCAATTTAAATTAATAAAGATCCCATGAAAAACAGTTTTTATGTATATATATATATATATATATATATATATATATATATATATATTTATTTATATGTGTGTGTGTGTGTGTGTATGTGTGTGTGTGTATGTATATATATATATATATATATATATATATATATATATATATATATATATATATATACATATACATACATATATCCTACATTTTCAAAGAGTACACCCCAAAGTTCTCACCTTGGAAAATTCAACTTTATCTAAACCCTAGACTTGTGTTCATAATCTCACTCTACCCACAAAACAATATCCTAAAGCTTTGATTATGTTTTTAGTGTCCCAAAAGTTCCAGCACCCTCAAGTACCATTGAATGCAGGCAAATAGTAAAGATCTAACCCTTAATAAAAATTGTAGAATAATTATCTAGGATCAGACATGCAAATATTTTCAAAGTATGGCCATCCCTCAGGTAAGCAGCATGTTTTTCTACCAGATGCAGCACTGTCATGGCCATCTATTCCATAACCAATTAAATGGATTGTTAAATGGGGTTATTTTTTCCAAGAATTAAAAACAGCATTAAAAGCCACTGGCCATAATATTGTATTTAACAAACTGAGTGATTGTGGCTTCTCATTTGATGTTGTCTTTTGGTCCAAGCATATCTATCTTAGACAACATTTGCAACAATGGTACACAAGTTCTTCTTCATAGTCATCAATGTCTGAATCATTACTTTTTCAACGTACATCAATAATTTGCCTGAGATCTTCTACACACTAATTATCATGTAAGTAGAGAGCATTGTGTCAACAAAAGCCCATGGGTCTTCTTAAGCTTTCACTTCTTTCATACAAATTCTGTCTGGAAGTGCTGCATTAAGAATAAAAGGATGCTTAACCCACAAAATATATTCTTTTGATTTTTGGAGCTTCTAAAAGAAGTGCAAAACTACATGCTCTCTCCATCACAGATCTTACACAAAAGTCCTGACCATTCCCATCATCCCCAAAAAGGAATCTATGCATATTACTAGATGAGCCTTATTGTTTCAATCCTGTTAACTAATAGGGTCTTAAATAAACTCAAAAGTGGCATGAAAGATAGTACATCTTTTCACAACAGAAGCTCATAGGGCAATAGCTATTAATGTACTAAATTAAATAATTTCTAAGTTAATGGAAAACAGATAACTTCAAGACTCAGACTTGCCTATACATTTTAACATTCTAATTACTTATAGAATTCAAAGCTGATCAAGGAGTGGTAAATTACAAGACTCATATAAAGACAAGACTTTGTTTATTTTATGCTCACATAAACAAGAACACTGTCAATTATTTTTTGCTATCCATGTTCCATGTCATATATTGCCAAACTGATGCATGCAGTCTTCATTCCAATGATTGCAGCCACAGAACTATTACAAATAATCAGCATATCAGTCCTTCACCTCAATATAATGACTCAGAAAATAGACACATTCTTGATCTTGAGAAATTCCATGTGACTTATCTGACTAAGGAGGACCTTAAAAGGTCATTACAGTAGTTTTCCATCATTATATCCTAGTGATTCTCTAAAATCTGAGGTACCTGGAAGTCTGTCTTCAGCAAAAAACAGCTACCCACCGTCTGCAGTGGTTAGAAAGAAAGAAAGAAAGATTTCAACTGTTTCTTAACATGTTAGTCAAGTACTGAGTTGAGACTTTCAGCCTTTCAGATTGTTTCATATGTTTCACTCAGTCTGCTCACAAACCACCCTTCATATCAACAGTAGAGTATGCAGACTTTTGTTATACGTCATAGATATTAAAGAATAGTTGTTGATAAAGATCTGCTAGAGGTTTCTCCCATCATTACAGCATGTCTTTGTCATACCAAAGCAAACAGAAACTTGACAAATATTCCATTATCCAGCAGCACTGCTGTTTGTCAATTTATTTATTTTTTTGTCAGGGTTTAAAGTATTATACCTGTGTTGTTGCATTATTATATTGTTGACATTTCAATGCATGCAACATTGCTTTCTTATAATTGCTGGAGTTTTGTGTTTTAGGCCACATGACTTGGAGAAGAAGGAAAATCTGAGTATATATTTTTACAATATTTCCTTTTCTTTGACTTTGTGTAACCTTGGAGGTAGTATATATAAAGAATGGGGCTATGCAGTATAGGTGGGTTCAAGCCCCTGCAAAAATGATTGTACTATTATATCATTTGTTTCTTGTATTATATTTTGAAATGCCTTTTTGTAATTCAGATGTTTTGATTGAGAGGTGTTACATTTCAACTAAGGGTGATGTGGCATTTAATTATAGATCCCCATTGCAAAATAGAAAAAAAAAATGTAATTAAGCAAATTGTCATTAATCAAATATATGTTGCTTTACTCACCTTTTCGCTAAATATGTACTAATATATCAATCCCTCTTGTATCAAATGCCTGTAAAACACTGATCACCCCAAACAATCTCATTCTATCTTGTGGAAAAACCTCTTCCTGTTTTCAGTGGCTTTTACTGGTCTAACAGAAAGCTGCAACACAACAAAATTATAATCCTCTTTCTTAATGCCTGGTGCCTAAATTTTATTATTTTTCCAGACAGATCTCTATTATTAAGTAAGGAATCTGCACATTCACCTATAATAATTTCCTACTGTGTGCTTGTTGTCAGTTTCACTAGACTTTACTGTGGCAAAGAATATTTAAGGGATCCTTATATACCAGCTCAGGCAGATGCTTTATTCCAGCCCTCTCAGTGTTTCTTTTCAAGATTTTCTTGTTCTCATATCAGTTTGGCAGATATAGAGGATTATGATTGGGTCAATGATCCTAACCTATTAAGACATGAATGCCAAGAAACTCACCTTGAGAGAGAAGCATGTCAAGAACAAATAACTAAAGGTTCATGGAGTTACAAAAGAAAAAAAAAGTGATGTGTTTTGTCAGCCTTTAAAGCCATAAAGCACTGAGTATTGTCAGAAAGACAATGTAACACAGGGTCTTGTGTTTACACTCATTTTGCCACCCTTCACAACTGTACAAATTTTTTCAGAAAGTCCTGATTTTTGCCTCATATGTTTAGCATGTTACTCACAAAATATTTTGTTTTTAGACAAAATTTGTGGATTGAGGTTACTAAATAATGATATACATTTGACTTTCATACTTCGTATTCTTCAGAAAATGCAGGTGAACACACACATCCTGCCATTGAAGCAACTGTTACCATTAAGAACAGCTGGCAGAAACAAATCTTTTTTTTTTTTTTCTGCCACTGTCTGTGCTGATTATTACTGTCAGATTTGATTGCCCAGCTCAAGACCCGACCTTAACAAGTTAAGCAGGGGGTGCTTAACATTTGTTAAGCTTGGGTCTCTCGCTATAGCAGTGCTTAACGGATTTGTCTTTTTCTAAATATCGGAGTGCAGACATTGAGCTTCATGTACTAGAAATACTTTATAAACAAATGTTAACAGATCATGATGCTACCATGTAATATGGTGGGAATTTTTAAAATATACAGAGCAGTTTTGGTCCCCTTATCTAAATACACACCTTCCAGTCAAATAAAGCATGTTCATTTTACCTATAATCAATCCTAACTTTCCAAAAAAAATAAAGAATAAAATTAACTGTTTAAGTTATGCATGTGACTGTAAGAGGAGTCACTGTTCTCAGTACAAACAAGTTGAGATTGAGTTATGTGCTAGGAGACTGGCATGGCACTTATTCTATTCAGAAGCATCATTCGTTTGTACATTTGTAAGTATACTCGAGTATGGTATACCTTTCATTTAAATAGTGCACTGAGTGATTCGAGAAAGATGGTGCATGTGACTGTAAGAGGAGTCACTGTTCTCAGTACAAACAAGTTGAGATTAAGTTATGTGCTAGGAGACTGGCATGGCACTTATTCTATTCAGAAGCATCATTCGTTTGTACATTTGTAAGTATACTCGAGTATGGTATACCTTTCATTTAAATAGTGCACTGAGTGATTCGAGAAAGACGGTGCATGTGAATGTAAGAGGAGTCACTGTTCTCAGTACAAACAAGTTGAGAGTGAGTTATGTGCTAGGAGACTGGCATGGCACTTATTCTATTCAGAAGCATCATTCGTTTGTACATTTGTAAGTATACTCGAGTATGGTATACCTTTCATTTAAATAGTGCACTGAGTGATTCGAGAAAGACGGTGCATGGGAATGTAAGACTGGAAAGTGCACAACATGGCAGCAATCTATACCCTGCATTATCAGTCAAAATGTGCCTGTGAAAGGTGTTTTATTAACGCTTAGTAAGGCAGCCAGCAAAGTAACACTTTCATCTAGGAGACGTACCTGAGGAGGATGTTACTTCAAATACTTGTGAGTATAGCAGTGCAGTATACTGTGTCCTACCTGTATATAGCACATAAGGTACTTTTATGGTGTTTAGAACATACAGTACTTTAATGCTGCGTAACCCAGTTAAGCATGGTACTTAGGGCTATTTCACATTATATTTAAAATACACAGCAATCTGGCAATGTAGTTATAGCTGTACAACATGCTTTATAGGTTATTTTACATTGTTATGATGTCCAAGGCTCGGGGGGTGGTTAAATAAAGCAGCACTGTATATATTGGCATAGATGAGGTAGCACGTACCCACATAGCCTAAAATATGGGATCATAGCTAGGGACTGTATGAAATCACTGGCATTGAAGCCCTGTGGTTTGAAATTCCTCTATCAGAAGTTATTAGAAACAACATGCTTATGTAATAAAACATTTTGTTCATTTACTGAATAAAATAACTTTTTTTATTTTTTTGTAAATCTATGGCCCATATGCTAGATGGTCTGATTCTTGTGTGAACCTCATTCATTCTCAGTACATGCTTTCTAAATCCTGCTTTCTAGTTTTACCTTGCCAGACAGGGTTGCCCATCACCCAAGCTCATTAGTGAAGGGAGGTTGATGGGACATAAGACACAGATGGAAGTTGCTAACTGATCTTACAGTGGAGGTCCTAACCTCCTCCTCTTTACATGCTGGCATTTTCTGCTGTAGACCAATGACTGATACCAGGTATGGTCTGGGTGCATTTTTTTTCCAGAGTCCTAAAATCTGCAATACTTACTCATGCTTTCCTGCATGCCTAGACTGGCTTCCATTCTAAGCTACAGTCTCAACTAGGGCTTCCATGAATGGCCTGCTCATTTACTACTATGTCACTCCACCACCACCACCACCACCACCACCACCACATGTTCTGGACAGAATGTAGCAAACAAAGACCAATTATTCCTTTCTCCCTCATCTCAGCTCATGTAGGTGTCTGAGCCAGTAATCAAACTAATGTCAGCTGGCTCATAGTCACTACTTGTTGGTGGTATAAAGCAATAAGTACGACCCAGCTGGGTCATATTTACTGCTTTATACCACCAACAAGTTGACCAGTTGAAAGCAAGAACAGTTATTCACAAAGAGCACATTTCATGGAGTCGCTGACTTCTCCAAAGGCTTGCAATAGGGAAGTTAATATATTATTAAGGGAGTTGTGACTGTAAGCTCTTACATGGGGGAGAAGCAGTTTCCCCTGCAAAAGTACTTGCTGACGTATATATTTTGCAATACATTGAGCAATTTGTGTGTTAATATCTACTTTAAATCTATTGTGCTGGACTGAGAGAGTTTCTGTAATTAAGTACATTTAGTTGTTATGCTTCAGATTTCATGAAGACCTTATCACTGGCTTTATTTTCATAACATAAATTTCATAGCTACAGCATATAATATACACGAGAACTGTAGAATGCAGTGTGGACCAGTAAAGACAAAACTAATATGCAAGACTATGCCATGTATTTCAGAAACAACTGCATTGTACTCATTGCTCAGTCCAGCACAGCAGCATTTCATTTGCATCTTTTTTTGCTCTCTGTATTGTATGATAATCTGCAAGTGATATGGAGTCTAGAAAGGTTACAGTCACAAAATGGACAATAATAATGTTAGTACAGTCGGCCTATTTATTTCATCGCTGTTTATGGCTATAATGCAACAAATAATGCAAGAACAGCTCCAGATGGGAGCGCAGGACTGATTTTGTTTGACAGGCTTCTGTGGGAGGTTGGCATCCTACAGATTATATATAACCAGATATTTGCTTTTGGTACAATACTGCAATCTGACCAGCATGGCTGACCATTGGAAATCCCATTGAGTAAACAAAACAAGAACCTTGTCCATAACTGGAAATACAACTATTATATCCTCGGTGTAGATTGTATACGTTTCCTCACATTTTCTCTGTCTTGTTATCTACAGCTTAGTTATACTATTGAGATTGAATTTATTGTTAAGCTTTACTGCAGTACATTCTAATACGTATTAATTTCTCTTTGACTATTGTCTTAGCATTTGATTCATATTTGTGTGTTTACTTGTAAGTAAGAAAGGAATCTTGCGTTCCCCTATAATAATTTCCTACTGTCTGCTTGCTGTCAGTTTCTCCAGACTTTACTGTAGCAAAGTTTACAACCCGATTACCTCTGAATGGTGTCACGCCCTCTTGAACTCTCTCTTCAAAGTTCTTTTCAACTTTCCCTTATGGTACTTGTCCGCTATTGGTCTTGTACTGGTGTTTAGCCTTAGAAAGAGTTTACCACCCACTTTGAGCTGTATTCACAAACACCCCAACTCTGGGAAGACCTGATCCTGACATGCCAGGGTCCGCCACCTGCCTCACACCATCCTCGAGCTGAACCTTGATCACAAAGACTTGGGCCCCCTGGGTGGTGCCAGGGAGACAGACTTCTGTATGCCACATTTCTCTCTGCCCATTGCCTTGTCAGAGAATCAGCACTGGGCTCTTTCCTCTTCACTTGCCATTACTGAGGGAATGCTGGTTAGTTTCTTTTCCTCCACTTAGTAATATGCTTCAATTTGGTGAGTCACCATGTCTGATCTGAGGTCACATTCCAAGTGTGGTCCGGGGGGGGCAGGTGGATGGTGGGGGTTGCAGGAATGAATGGACGTGCTGCCCCTTCCCTGGCCCGTGCACCTGCTCTCATGCTGCTGGACTCCGGGTGGTGGAGGAGGAATGACAAGGCCTCAGCATGTGGGAACCAGGTGGGTGGACATTGGGATGTGCTCCGGGAGGGCAGCCAAGTGGCAGTACCACTGACAGCCACTGGGAGTGGGCCTTATGCATGCCTCCTCCTTCCCATCCACACCATGGACTGGCTTCCCGACTCAGGGCAGAGACTCCTCTCCTCCATCCACGTCTCATCCTGGGGGGATGGAGGGCCCACGACAGGCTCCCTCAACTCCCTGTCCATGCCCTCAAAAGGGGTGGAACACCCCCAGGCCGATGAAAGGCATGGCGACCCTCAGATAGGTGTAGCCCCATGGCCACAAAGTGTGTTCAAAGTGTCTATGATCAACGTGTCTTGCAATTCACATTAGTTCTCACAACTAGCTGTGTTCTTCATTGACACACAAGCCAAGTGATCCACTACTGAGTCATACAGTTCTTGCTGGGTCACCACAAGCACCACTGCCCAGATGGCATCGCACTGGGAGACGAGCAGGTGAGGCTATCTTCTAAGTTTTTCTGCCTGTGCTGATATTTTTAGTTTATTATTTGCAATCGTGTATGATAGAGCTTGTTCTTTTCTGATACTGTGCATTGTTTTTATCATGTTTATCTTTCTAAGTATTTTTGTTGATTTGTTCCCTTTCCTATACTCTTCTAACAGTGACACTTCTTGTCTTAATCGATTTATAGTTTTCTCTATTCGATACTTCCATGATGGCATTTGATTTCTCCCCTTCCTTTCCCTTACTACTCTGTGTTTTTTTGGTAAGACTTTATCTGTTATTAATTGAGCTGCACAGTAATATATACTATTTAATTCTGTTATATCACATGTATTTCTATGAACAGTCTTAATTATTGTATTCATTTGTTTTATCAGACTTCTAACTTTTTGGGTTATATTGACTTTCTGTAGTCTATTTTTTCAATTTTCTTAGTATGTCTGTCCATCTCTATTAAATCAAGCAACTCTTCTCTTAGATCATTTTCTTCTAAACTGATGGCACATTCTTTGTTCTCCATTTCCTGCAGGCATTCTATACAAAGTTCTAGAGCATCTTCCTGTGAAACATTCTCTTCAGTTTCATCCTATGTCATCCATTGCTCTTTCATAAGGGGAAGTCACTGGCCTATCACTCTACAACATTGACTGCATTAGAGTTGCCACAGTTTCCTGTTCCTTCCCTTACTGTGCAACTCTAGCTGCATGTTTGTACTGGTTTCCTGTGGAAGGCTCCAAAGTATCTTTATATGGCAACTGATCATGTTTTCTGCTCCACTGGTTTCTATTTAATTTGGGATCTACTGCTCTACCCTGATGTGATGTTATCTGAGTTAGATTTAATACACTAAATTCTTCACTTCGCAGATAATCCATAAAACTTCAGTTTCTATTCCTTTAAATTCTCCATTACTAATCCTTTTTTCTACTTTTCCCTCTATGTTTTCTTATTTTTTGTATTGTAACATTGTCCATGTCTGGATACCTTTGCTTGTATTTGTCTTCAAATATCTTTGTTGCTGCTCTTTTTGTATTGATTAGTTTTGGTTTCTCCTTAGCATAAATATTGTGGTCTATATCAGTTCACCGAAATGGCTGAAGTTTGAACACCATATGTTCGAAATTCTAACCACAAAGTACAAAAACATTGAAGTCTTAGAACAGCGATTTTTTTTCACAGGGAAAAAAAATTGCTGTTCCAAGAAACACACACACAACACAAGCACACCAAAAAAACAGCTATCCACACACAAACACTTAAAATCCTACATCTAACCCTACACTAAACTGTACATACACTACTATCTATCCACTTACCTTAACCCAAACCCTAACCCTAATGTCCGTCACTATCGCACACTCACCTGACCCGCGCCCTAACCCTAACTCACCTATCCCGCCCTAACCCTAAAGTCTGTCACTATTGCACACCCACCTCACCTGCACCCTAACCCTAACTCACCTAACCTGAGCCCTAACCCTAACGTCCACACAATTGTACACTTACCTGAACCTGACACGTAACTTCCCACCACAGTTCTGATAATCGTGAAGCCACAGAAACAGCCCACCAAATTCTTTCCCTGGGAAAGAATTCGGTGTTCTGCGGCTTCGCGATAATCAGTGTTTGAACTTCACAGTTCGAACATCTGGTGTTTGATCATCAGCCATTTTGATGGACTGATATAGACCCTAAATATTGCACTATATCAAATCTCTTTTTCTTTCCCACTTCAATATTTCTTCTTCTCATCTCCTGCTTCTCCTGTTTCTCCTTACTTTGGGGATTCGTTGTTCCATCATGCTGTGATGGAACCTGTGGTAGACTTTCTACATTAAATCCTTCACTTCACAAACATTCCATAACTTCAGCTTCTATTTATTTAACTTCTACTTTACTAAACTTTTATTCTATGCTCCCTCTTTGTGATCTTATTTTTTATTGTGAAATTTTCCATATCTAGCTATCTTTGCCTCTATTTCTCTTTGATTATCTTTGGAGTGGCTTTTTTGTATTAATTAATTTGTCTTTCTCCTTTGCATAAATATTGTACTATATCAGATTTCTCTTTCTTTCCCATGTCCATATTTCTTTTTTATACCTTTCAAAACTCTCTAAATGTTTTCTTTACATTTTTGTACTTACTCGGTTGCTTCTTTTTCCAAATGATCCAAGGTTTCTTGGTCTATATAATGTTTTCCATAAATCTGTTGCATTAATGAACAAACATTTTTTAAGCTTCTGACAGTTTTTTTTTGTGCAACTATTTTTCTTTACTCTAATTTCTCTCTTAACGTTTTTGTATATCTTCTATCTTGAAAATCTGTGCTTTTTCTATATTGGTAACAATACATAATTTCTTTTTTATCCTCAGTAGCCCACTCTATCATCTTTATAGCTCTTTTTTGACATCAGTTTTTGTGGACTACTACTTCCTTCTACAATGGGGGGTGGTGGGAACTAGGCATATCCATCAACTAGAATGTCCATACAGGTTCTTCACTAAAAGAATGCAGGGCATAAGTAACATGTCCTATGTAAACCTCCTCAAAGCCCTATCCCTGAATTTTGTCTTCAACAGGCTGTTGAAGGGAGATCTATGCCTGGTATACAAGGCATTGTCAGACCCCACTCTGATGGACCTCCAGCATATCCACAAAACAAACAGCACCAGAATTACCCATTATAAAGACTTAAACCTTGCCTGTAATATAAATAGGACATGATGGAGAGACAGATAAGTATCCCAGAGACTACCAATTCTCTAGAACAGGCTCCCCATCCATGTGAAGCAGAGTTCCTCTTTAACCCAGTTCAAGTGTAACTTGAACAACTGGATGGGGAACAGGACATTCATTGCTGGTTTGGCACCTATATCTCTAATGGACACAGGCAGTCTGTAAATGGTTAATATGGCAGCCCCATGCTTGTAAATGCTTCATTTCCAAAGCCTCTGTTTTCACTTATCAAGGGTACTAACAATTATTAGAGATTTGGGATGCATGGCTAGGCTTAAAATGTTCCTTGTGATCATTAGGCTAGTAAACACCTATGAATCTAAAATTCTACCTTCACAGGGCATTATTAAGACCAGGTTAAAAAACAGATTTTAGTGTCTAAGAGGTACTCTAACACAACAAAATTGTGTGAGTTTACTGTCTTAAGAAGCAAATACATAGAAAAATGCAATATAATCAGTAATAGCTAATGTAGTTCTACTTAAAGACTTTAGCTTATATATAATGCAGAAACAAAAAAAAAAGATAGAACAGTCCCAATACTGCAGTAGACAGAATGCCAAAACAGAGCTAAAAATAATAATATTTTGTATGTTCCCCAGAGGTAATGAACACAAGTGGGTATCCAGTAGCACAGCAGTCCCCCACAACAGTGTAATTAGCTGTTAAATGTAGTAGCAAGATTTAGGTTTAGTGTTTAATTAGCGTAATTCAGTAATGCAATTCACATAATGCAGTGATAGGGAATGCATCTATCAATGAAACAAAGACCAAAATATTTAACAAGATAAAAGCAATGATCATGAAATGAAATCTTACAGCTGACAAATATTTTCCAGTTATATAGTTACCATTATGCTTTGTGCTTTGATTTAAATGTTGGAAATGTGAGCATTATATCATTTATTTTGGTTGACCTTCTATATTTGGTAGCATTTATAGTTAGGTAAGATTGACCTTTTGCAAAATATATATGACAATAAAGTGGATTGTAATGAGGAACTAGCTCAGGAGGTACTGTGAATAGTGATGAAGCAGACACATTTATTGCAACTATTCTCAGGCAGGCTGGGTACTGCAGTTGGTGAAGGTCACTGTAAAGCAAGCAGTATTATTCCTTCAGTAGTCTAATAATGTGCACAGCCCACATCCGAGCTCTGAGCTCAGTGTTTTAGGGTATGTGCACAGTACAGTTACAGTGTAAATGCCTCTTACACTGACTTTTCTTCATATGCCCCATATGACTGTAGAGCACTCAACCAGTGTGGCACATCTGAATAAAAATCATGCTATGGGATGGTCCTTAGCTCTGCTGCCATGGCTGAAAGTAACTCAATAAGGTTTGATCCTTTTGCGCCATGGCATTGGAGCTGGGCTCAGTTACATATAGTGCAAATTAACTGTGATTTCTCTGTGTTGATCTGCAGTGCTGCAGTGAGTGGAGTGCTTCTGACATTAGCACAACAACGCATACTGATATTTATACAGATTTTTTCCTCACTTTTTTGTATTGCATCGCTAGGGTTGCTGATCAATGGCGATCTGTTGTGTATAACATCGTCCCAGGACTACTAGCATTATACCTCTTGATGATCGTCTGCAGTATGACTACCATGAATATCTGCTTGTCAAGCACTCTGTGTCTCAGAGTTTACATGTTTTTGAATTGCGGAGGTTGGTGCCACTGTTCATTTCCATCCTGCCATGTTGAATGCCTCCGGTTACCCAGCCTTCTTGGCAAACAATGTGAATAATGTAAGCATGTGAAGTAAAACAACAACTTTAATGGCACAGAATATGCTAGCAAAGTAACCAGGTTGTTAACAGCTTAATCTCTTATCTGGACCGCATTACCAATCTTAATGCATTATGGGATACACGTCTTCCTAAAGTCAGAGTTCTTGTATATGTATTAACCGTATATACAGTGCAATAGCATATTTGGATACTCCTAGGAGTCTGGAAAGGTTTGTGAATTGTGTAGGTATTAGTATGTGGTTTGCACCCTGTTGGTCCTGGCCGATTTCAACAACCATTTTATAGACCTATGTCTATGATGCTAGCCTTGTTATGCTCTTATAAATTATTTTCATAGAATGAGCATGTAATACATGTTTGGAACATAGTTAAGAGAATGGAATTCCATCGTACATCATGAGGATTACTCTAATCCCATTGGCACATTTTGCAGCAGTATGAATACGTTAATCCCAGTGAGTATGTAGGTGGGGATTTCTCCAGGACAAGAGTATACTGATGCATCAAATTAAAATGTTTGTTTTGAGTAAATAACAGTCTGGAGCACAGTATAAATTTATGGCACAGAGATTAAAAGTTTTATTGAAAATGTTGATATAATTCTGAGAAGAAGGTTTAGGGGAGCATCAGGAATTGTTACAGTTCCAAATGGGGGTATCTGGAAGCTGTCACTTTTTAAATTTTTGAGTATAGTTTCTTTGTTAGCTGAACTAGATTGCCAGAATGGCTCCTCAGATTACATCACTGATGGAATGACAGGAAGGTGGGGACCCTGGAGGTCCTGGCCTATTTCAACAAACAAATTACAGATTGCTGTTGAAACTTTAAAAAAGGTCCATCCGTCTACAAAGGCTGCATTACATGTGTACTGTAGATAACAATGACTGGGAGTGCCAGGCTGTAATTTTTCTCTCATAAACTGAAAGGATTACTTATGTAGTTTCTTTTGTTTTACAGCAAATGTGTTTTCAGTGGTAATGCTAATTATTTTTTAACTAACACAGATGTAAATATTTATATGTGAATACTATTGCGCTACAACTGACAGGCATCATTGTGGTATTGTTGTTGCATACAGTTTCAGCCATAGCACTTTAGGTCTAGCAGAATACAGGCACGCAGGAGACAAAAAGCAAGCACAGAATCATGTGACATCCTGCATGCACACTTAGTTTTATAGGATACTTAAAGCTACACTGTACTATATAATCATCTGGGACATGGTTTCAAGGTAGCAGTATACACTAAATATTACTTTGCAAAAATAACTCTTTTTCATTTTAATTTTTGTTTATATCAGAGCACACAACAATAAAGAATTGTTACATTTATCTACTCATAAAGACACAGTGCCAGAACAAATAAAATAGTTTTTCTGATAATGTTTGTTTTACATTATTCCCATTTTCATTTCTAGCCTGCTGATTGTTCTGGAAGATGTTAAAGATCCCACACCATCTGTATACCGACCTCATTGGTATCATCGCAAGAGTCTTCCCATTTACTGTAAATATCACTGTGGTCATGACCAAAAACGTTCCCTAGTGAATCAATGCCTCACTAACCCTGTCATGAAATAAAGGAAATACATTTCTGATTGTTAGGAGAATAGCCAACATGAAATAACTCTACTCAAGGTCACTTTGTAGTTTGAAACAAGGGTGTTAAATGAAGATATGAAGCTAGAATAATTCAACAATTCCAGGAACATGAAAAGGCATCAGTACAACAAAGAATGAATGAATGTTTTTTTTTTTTTTCATTTTACAAGACAACCTTGAAATTAGCGGCAGCATCTGCAAGCTGGCAAAGCATGAAATAGTACCCCTCACAAAACTGTCATTATGACTTTAAAGGCAGAAAATAAATATTATGAGCTGTCAGTATGATATAACTTTTTCATTACCTAAAGAAAAAAAATAGATTTGCCACAAAGCAGTTTATCACTGACCGTGCCCAGGTGTGCTCTTCAATTATGTCATACGGAATAAAACTTAAGACATTAAACTAGGTAAGAACATAGTTATTTTAATAATTGTTTTAAAGAGAAAAATACTTTCAGAAACAAAAATGAAACTGCTTCAATTTTGTTTGAATTCCTTGACTTTAGAAAACCTGCCAGACAACCCACATGAGTGAAACTTCCAACATGTCACAGCACTATAGTATTTGCATGAGACGGAGAATTGTTTACCATGTTCATTTAGATTTGTCTTAACTTTCATGGCTCTCCTCTGTGCAAGCCAGATTTATAAACTGGAAAAACATATTAGCTTTAAAGGGTGGCTATGTGAACCAGTATTTCTGTTAATAAATACAGTGATCTGTGGTTTCATGTGAAAGATGCTCGGAAAAATGCCATAACAAGGACGTATCAGGCAGTTTGCCATTGACAAAAGATGCCTTCCTTCACTGATTGCACAAGATCTTCTTAGGATACAAAGAACTGGTAGCCTTGCTTTAGAATAAAGTGGTGTCACAGCTTTACCTAGTTCATTTGAGAAGTTCAGGAACCCAACAATAAACAACCATGCATAAAACAAATCAGTCCAAGTAAAATTCAGAGTAATCACAAGCGACATAATTATTTTTATTCAAGAAAGTGTTTATTGAATATTTTTTTTCAAAATAAAATATAAATTGTCATTTCATAATAAAACATATAAACAAATCATAGCATGTGTATCCAAACAAATCATAGCATCTTATCACACTAAACTTAATGGCCTCTGTCAGGGGAATTAGAATTAAATCCAACTATGATCCTTGGCTTATCCAAAATACTTGTCCCCTTATGCACAACAGGGATATTACCTGGAGAAACTGGCAAAAAAACAAATCCTCTTCCAGCCTTCAAAACTATAGAGAACTACATAACCTAACTAAAAAGCAAGTCAACTCTGACAAAAAGTTTTATCTAAAGCCACAAGAAAACCCCCCACTCTAACCCCCCCCAGAATTCTGGTATACTATTGCCAAGCTTCTACACACTGATAAGCCCTCTGCTCCTAACCCTTCCCCTAGACACTGCTACACTTTTTAACACCTTCTTCATAGACGCCATACAGAAATTAGTCCTCTTTCTCTCTTAAACCTAGCTCCACTGCTTATATTAGATATTTCCTTGGTAAACTCAAAACATGCTCTCCTTTGACAGATAACTTACCTCTTCTTTTCCTTAAGCTAGCAGCAAATAGTATTGCACATCCCATCTCCATACTAATCAACAGATCCATTCAAGAAAACACAGTTCCTGATATCTGGAAAAATTATATGCTATTTCCCTTCATAAAGAGAGAACTCCACCGACCCCTCTAATTTCAGACCAATTGCTATTCTTTCTCCCCTATCAAAGATTCTTAAAAAATGCATTCATAAACAGGTCGTAGGTTATCTACTACAAAAAAATCTCACTCAAACCCAACATGGCTTCCGCTCTGATCACAGTACATCCATCATCCAACCTTACCACATCCAGTGCATTAATATCTTTTACCCAATCTATCTCTAGAACTATAGACAGCTACAAATTAGTATCATGTCTATTCCTTGACCGCTCAAAGGCCTTTGATACTGTCTCCCACAACTTACTTTTGTCCAGACTCTTTGGTCTTAATTTCTCCAACCCTGCTCTTTCCTGGTTCTCTAGCTATCTCTCCAATAGATTTCCAACCCTGCTCTTTCCTGGTTCTCTAGCTATCTCTCCAATAGATTTCAGTCTGTAAGATGGCTCTCTTTAACCTCCCCTTTCCTCCAAGTCCAGACTGGCGTTCCCCAAGGTTCCATCCTTGGTCCCCTATTATTTAATATTTTCACTAACAAACTTTATCTCTCCTGTCCTCACTCCTTTTTAATAGAATATGCTCATGACACTATAATTATTACCACTTCTGACAATCTCCCCCACCTACTTAACCCTACCCAAGAATCTCTTCACTCAATTGAAAAATGGCTAACATCCAACCAACTCCTTCTCAACCCAAATAAAACTAAACTCTTCCTCTTCCTCCCTAAATCTCTCCAACAATTCAAATCTTCATTTACTCTCTACACCCTAAGCAATGCAACTATCAAGGTTGAACCCCACACAAAACTACTAGGGGTCATTATTGATAACCAACTAAAATTCGATCTTCACATCCAAAACTGCATCAATAAAACTCATCAGAAATTAGGCCTTCTCTATAGAAACAAAAGATTCCTCACAAATGAATCCAAACTCACTCTAGCACAAGCCTGTCTACTATCCACCCTATTATATGCTGCCCCAATCCTTATTAACCTTCAAACAAATCTTTTGACAAAACTTGAACTAACTTATAATAAAACAGTTAGACTTGCCGCTAACCATCCCTACAGCTCACACCACTGTGTATCTCTAAAAAACCTACAGTAGCTAGAATTGCACCTTCAACTCCTATTGTCTCAACTACATTTGACTCACTCCATTATAAACCAATCCCACTTGTGTCCTGCTGTCTTAACTCTCAGCTGTCCTTGCATACCTAACCGTACACTCCACAGCTCAGAACAATCCCTCCTGCACTCTGTGGCCACTGCTTGGAATAAACTGCTCCCATATTTAACATCAATTCCCAACACAAACTATTTAAAAAAAACATTAAAATACAATCTATTGAACTCTAGGATTTGCTCCCTCCTGCACTGACCCTACTTAATATGCCTCTCCCCCGCTTTAAATATAGTCTTACCCTCCTACTAAATTATTTCAACTTGCCTTACATCTGTAAGAAATAGTGCTGTGATCATGTTTATGATGAAACTGTATTGTTATCACTGTTATTATTGTATTATATTTTTATTTTCTGTGATTATGTAAGTAGAAAACTATATGTGAATATTGTCATTCTGATTATCAATACCATTATACTTATTGTATTTTTAATGCTTATACTATGCATTTTTGGAGCTTTTCAACTGGGTTCTCAGCTGAAAAAGGGCATCTGCCTAGTCGGACTCACCCAGTCAACAAATGTCAAATAAATAAATTAATTTACAACAAAAAGTAACCATATAAAAAGGAACATAACACACCAACAAAAGAAGCTATTTACGTGGGTGCCAAAACTAGTAAGAAATAAAATATGTCCTCCGAATATAGATTAAATACATACAATGTATTAGTCATTTCTCTCTAACATTCCTACAACTTTTTCCCAAGATTTGTAGTAGGAGGTAATCTTCTCTGTTCTTTTCTTTATAGTTGATAGTTCCATATGAGATGCAGTCAACACTATACTTCTGTAATCTTTAAAAGTTGGAGATGGTTCATTCTTCGAGTTACAAGTGGCATAATTATTCATCCACAAGTTGTCCCTGCTAAGATGCACTTGATAAGGAAGGAAACAAAAGTTTAAGAACTCAGAAGCAGGATTAAAGAAAAGCAGTGCATTTCCTGCTCTGTTGGTATACAGGGATAAAATAACTTACTATGACCCAGGTGAATAGCATTCAGTTAGAAGCATGTGAGTCTGCTGGGGCTGCCATTTGGAGGATGGGTGGGCTTGTCCTTTTGAGGAATGGGTAGAATAAATTCATCCTATGCTTCCGTCCAACAGAGAACTGATGGAAATGCTTAACGCTGTCCTGGGCCACCACTCAGCTCAACAAACTGTGAATGTAGTAACTTTACTCAAGAGGTACATGTAAATATGTACATGCATTAGTAGGCATAGCCCCAGCGGTGATGCAAGTCACATATCTCCACTGGGTCTATATTACATAGCCGAAGTTTCGTAACTCCGAACACCTAATGGTTGAACAATTACGATCAAAGTTACAGAACTTCGACTATGTAAAAAAAAAATAACTACACAATGGACAAAACAAAAACTTGGTGTAAGGGGCTGTGCCCCCCCCCCCCACTACTTAAATATTCCAACTCCGAGATCACACCACATTGAAGTGAATGGAAACCTCCACTTACTGATATTTCCATTCAAACGCTCAAACTTTTACAAATTCAAGCATATGGTCTCCACCATATGTGGTTCGAACTTGTAAAAGTTTGACTATGTGATAAGATCCCATCTCCACCCATGGGAGAAGCAAAGGACTCAAAAGAGATAAATGCCCTCATTGCTGGGTTCCTGGCAAGGATGCATGCAACCTCTGTGGCTGCCAGAATGGCCGCCCATCTGGAGTTGGGGGAGGCTTAATGGTCACCAGGTATGGGGTAAAAAAAAGTGTCTGGATGGTGCAGTGGTACAGCAGTAGCGTTGTTGCCTCACAGCAAGAGGTTCTCCGGTTCGATTCTCAACTGGAGTGCCTTCTGTGCAGAGTCTACATGTCCTCCTTGCATTCATGTGGGTTTCCTCCCACATTACAAAGACATACATCTGAAGTGTTTCTTCCCGGGCTTCCACTGAAAATTGGCTTTGTTCCAAGTCAGACTTTCCCGGTAAACAAATGTTAAATATATATATATATATATATATATATATATATATATATATATATATATATATATGTGTGTGAGAGTGTGTGTGTGTGTATGTGTGTGTGTGTGTGTGTGTGTGTGTGTGTGTGTGTGTGTGTGTGTGCATTATATATAAAGAGCACTGCACTGAGCTCCATACAAAGCAGGGCAGCTGGGTACAATTCCCTACCAATCACTAGTTTACTAAACAGTGCTGATGTTACGGTGACAGGACAGTATACAACTTTATTTACTGTAAAATCTTTTAAGATGTTATGTTCAGGGGAGTGCAGACAAAAAAACTATGTTTCATTTGTCTGTTTCAACTGCTAAACAAGTTTGGACATACGATTTTAAGATTTATTATTAAATCATACATAGCAGTGGTGACACTGCCTTTAGCAGAATTGGAACAAATAAAGTCACACCCTGAGTACAGATAGATGAATATCTTGTGATACTGTCATAAATTAAACTACTTGTTCAGATTTTGAACTATATCCAATAGCCATTTGATAAGCAGCCATATTTAGGAGTCATGACAAGCAAGTAAATCCATGTTTGATATACATACGTCTTCTAGTTTTATTACAGTGAGAGTGAAAATAACATTTCTCTGTGCTAGCTATTGATTTTGTTTATCAACACAGACTATAATAACAAATGGCGGTAAGATTTCAGATAGCAGAATGGAAATAGGATGCTGTGGCTGCATATTTGCCTAAGGCGCTCTGATTATTAATCAACAGTCAGTATCTGCAAAGTTGGCTGCACATCCAACCAAACATTTAAGAGACTACAAGTTAAGCACTCACTCTTCTGTAAACATGAAAGCAGATTTTAGAAAGTTCTAGAAGAAGCACAGGGACACTCTTTTAATTTAGGATTCTGGGATATGATTTTTTATACAGACATCACAGACTAATAGATGCTTAAAGTCAAGATGTATGTTTTAGAACAAACGTCATACCAGTTACAGTATTCATAACTATTTATGCTTCAGTCAAAAAGCAGAAAAAAAATTCTGCACTGCTTTTATGAATGTGCTTAAATATGAACAGAGCTACAAAAATGAAACAAAACTTTGTTGACATTAAATATATTCTATTGATCTGATATGTGAATGGTTTTGTGTAGTAATTATTTTATTATAAGACAAATTCTAATTCTGCCAGTTCTCTCTAGTTACTACTGAACAGGTTTGGTTAGTTTCAATGCTTTTCATCTTTTTTTTTTCACTCAGAAAAAAAGCCTCTCTCTCTGTCTCTCTCTCTCTCTCTTTATATATATATATATATATATATATATATATATATATATATATATATATATACATATACATGTACACCCTCATTTTATAAAGCATTATAACTGTCTACAGGCAGACATGTTGCTCCATGTAAGTAAGGATTTAATAAACAGACAAAAACATGCTTTATCATTATAATGAGATTCATTCATCTTGCAAATTTCAGACATCACCGGTGTGAGGACAAACTTTTCCATTATTTTGTTAAGTGGTAGGCACAGACAAGACTCAGTTCCAAGATAGTTCTCATGCTAATTTTGTACCTAACTGTCCCTATTACACATCATATTCCCTATAATTAGTTTCCCCTTGACTAAATGACAGATCTAGGACTACTTGGAGAAATATAAGAAATGACAATACGTTTAGCCGAGCTCATTTTTCAAGCTTGTCAAGCTTCTAGTACTGTTATTATTTTCTAGCATCATTCTGGATTAAAAGGTTGAACATTCTACGTAGATGTTGCATTCATTTTTATGCGGCAGTATGCATCTTAATTGAAATGTACATTTGAATTTTATAAGATCTTTCTTTAATTTAGACATTCAGGAAAGGTCTATGTATGTGCCTTATTGAGTCAATATATAATTAAATATGGCTAACATTTCATCTTAGTATGTATAGCCACAAAATGAATATAGATATGTAATAAGTCAAAAAGAAATGTGTTTATGAGTTAAACCATTTTAAGAATATAATACAATCACTGTCTATTTGTGCAAATAACCACCTTCCTGCCCCTGAGCTACTTTATTCAAAAGCCACGACCAGAGCATTTAGTGGTTCTCAATGTTGTTGTTGTTGTTTGTCTTTTCAGCTTTTCCCGGTTAGGGGTCACCACAGTGGATCTCCGATCCGCTAATGACTGACAGTAGATTTTTATGGTGCCAAGTTGCCAGCCCAACCTTCAGCGAAGGCACGCCCATTCACGCATGTCTTTCGGAGGCCACTCGACCGGGGGGGAGGACATCCATACTCCAGACAGAAGGCACTCCAGCCAAGAATCGAACAGGAAAACCTCTTGCTGTGAGGCAACAACACTACCGCTGCACCACCGCGGATTTATTTAGTGGTTCTCAATGAGACCTCCAAATGCATTAGGAATCAAGTATTTTATGATACACAAACTACTAAGGTGCCAAACTTACTGTTAGTTGTAGAATATCAAAATAACTTGTTGAATATGCAATGAAAATTCAGTATGTGTGTGTGTATATGTATATATATATATATATATATATATATATATATATATATATATATATATATAGGTCCATGTCAGATCCATGAAAACCCACATTACCGATGACCGGATCACCGAGACAAGATCGCAGACACAACACATCCCTGACAATGGTGAGTAGTGCGGAATGTGATGTATTCCCATTTCCGCAATGTGGTGCAATCTTGGAGTTGGTATATTTAAGTATGGTGTGTGTGTGGGGTGCAGGGGGGCTTGCATTTTTTTTAAGTGTATTATGGAAACGGCAATAAATTCCATTCCTTAATACATATACTTACCTTTGTCGGGGATTTGTTGCGTCGGTGATCTCGTCGCAGTGATCTGGTCATCGGTAATGTGGGTTTTCGTGGATCTGGCATGGACCCGTATATATATATATATATATATATATATATATATATATACATGTGTATATATATATATATATATATATATATATATATATATATATATATATATATATATATATATATATATATATATATATATATATATATATATATATATATGGATCTATGTTGATCCATCGAAATTACATTTCATCGAAATGTAAGCCCTCAAACTCACATTTGCGAAAGTGCACTTTGTTGAAAATGCACTTTTGCGAAACACAAAATAACTAAAAACAAAGCCAAACACACAAAAAAAACAAAACAAAGAAACAAAACACTAAATCACATTTATACAGGGGAGCAAGCTGCACCCCCCCACACCCCCCTACTTAAATATATTAACTCTGAGATCGCACTCCAGTGGGGAAAAGTATATATTCCCTTATCCCCACTGTAATGCGATTCGGCGAATTGGCTTTTGCAAAAGTGCACTTTCGATGTAGTGCACTTTCATGGAAGTGGGCTTGTCCTTGTGTTTGTTGATGAGGTGTACTTTTGACAAACAGAAGGAGACCCATATATATACATATACATATATATATATATATATATATATATATATATATATATATATATATGTGTGTGTGTGTGTGCGTGTGTGTGTGTGTGTGCACTGTAGTCTGTAAGTATTCTTTAAAACAGATATAAAAACTTAAATATTTGAAATATCAGAGTATTTGCAGTTCAGCACTGCATACTTTATTTTATAGTGCATGGTTTATTTATCTAAACAACGGCATTGTAGCTCTGTATAGCTAACATACAGTCATTATTCAGGGAATTTGAATCTTCTTCTTCTTCTTCTTTCGGCTTTTCCCGGTTAGGGGTCGCCACAGCGGATGACCTTGTCCGCACATTGAATGGCAGTAGAGTTTTATGGTGTCGAGTTGCCAGCCCGGCGCCCAACCTTCCACAGAAGGCACACTCACACACACACCTAGGGCAAATTTAGAGTATCCAATCCACCTGCAGCATGTCTTTGGGATGTGGGAGGAAACCGGAGCACCCGGAGGAAACCCACGCGACCACAGGTAGGACATGCAGACTCCACACAGAAGGCACCCCAGCCGAGGATCGAACCGGAGAACCTCTTGCTGTGAGGCGGCAATGCTAACCACTGCACCACCGTGGCCGCCCATTCAGGGAATTTGAATATGGCTTAAAAATCCATTTAATTTCCTACTTTTTAAATGTGTACATCCATCCTTGTGAATCTAGGTACAGAAAACTCAGTAAAACAAATTGACAGTATTATAAGCAGTAAACGTGACAGTTAATACATAGTAAATGACTAGTTTGACCTAAGATGACAAATTCCATGAAAAGACTGTGTTTTTCTAATATGTAGATGGCCCAGATTTGGAATTTACTAGTATTTTTCCAAGAAAAATGGAAAAGCAATGTTCCTGGTCATCATGATCCTCTCATAAGCCCAAACCATAATTTCCCTCTGTTTAAATATGTCCATCCATCCCTCCTAGAAGTCCCCTTGCCTACAAATGTGTGGATATACCCACTGATGATGACTTTATATACCAAAGTACTCATAGTACAATGCATTAAGTATTAATATAGCAGTTTGAAGGATACATCACTCTGATGATCCTGATTGTCCTTATAGCCCCAAAACACCATCTTCAAAAATGAGCTATTATCTCACAAATTCTTACTAACATTTCAGTAGCTAGCCAAGGTCTTAGTTCTAATTGAACATGTATATTCAATAAATGAATACTGATTCAGATTCAGTGACTACTGAGGAAGTTTGAGGGAGTACTTGACACGTATTGTCTGATTTTGATATATTTGCTGGATGTATGAACAAGCACCAGGAATTCCAGAATGGGTGGCAGATTTGCAAGATTTCTACAGCAATATCTTACATGTTAAGCTGTAAAATGTGGTGATATGGGATTTGGAAGGCACAGTAGATACAGAATATAGGTGCTTTAAAGAAATGATGGTGTTTTGGGATGTTGAAATTTTGGAAGAGTTGGCAGGCCTTACCATATCCAAGTTAGGCAAACTGCATAATTCTTCTTCTGCTGTAAGCTATACATGTGGACACACATGCTCAGTGAGACCATTTGGCAGAACCTTCAAACAAGAATAAGTTGTATCTTTTTGGTTTGCACACTCTATCTATAACCTTATATCTTAATAGTTGGCAGAAATATCAAGATATGTGGTGCACTGATTTGGAACATGCATATTCTCAATTCTTTTTTTTTTTTCTCACTCTCTGTCTTGAACTCCTGCCTTACCAACATGAACCTTTCAGGTTTCTCTTTTAATAGTTCTAGCTTAGTTATTGCCCCAAAACTGGCATCTGTATTACTCTTAAATGATTATTCCCTTTTATGCACCACTCTTCTTGGCAAGTATTCTAGCTTATTGATTTCAGTTATGTTATTTATTTTATTTTGTGGACCATGTCAGTCTGACTGAGGGAGAGGCCTCCTCATGACAGCCTTGAGGAGGAAGATATCTCTCCAGAATTCCAGCCATTACTTTATAAAACATCAAAACATTAAACATCATAGGAATCAATTCAAGAAACCAAAAATAGTTAACATCAATTACTGTATCATAAGTGGATAAGATAGGCATGAGGGATAAAAAGTATGTACAGTGTGAATGGGTGAAAGCAATGTACAATTAGAACTTCCAAAGCATGGAGGACAAACTCAGCCTTGCAGATGTGTATGTGAACCTGAGTATATAGCTCATGAGAAACCTTAACATATGACATTAATAACAAATCAGCAAGAAGAAGCTGTTTCTCACACACACACACACACACACACACACACACACACACACACACACACACACACACACACACACACACACACACACACACCCATGAAAGCCCACACATGGGCATGAATATCCCCCCCCCCCAACATGCACACAGCACAACAAAGTTCAATGGCATGCAGCAAGAGACTTAAGTGGACACATCACATCTGGACAAATGTGTTAGTAAATCTAATCTGGTGGCAGGCAGTGTTTACAGCATTCAAAGAATCTGGGTATTGATAGTTTGCTTGTTTACATTTGTCTTTATGCTACACAGAAGCCAGAAAAAATCAAAGACACTGAATGCTGGTGTAATAGTTTGTAAAAGATGATAGGAAAACAAGAGTTATAAGAGAAGCCCAATAGGTGTAGCTACATTTAGACAGGTAAAAAGAGTATAGTGGTGCATGTTAAGGCTACCACACTGAATAGTAAGTCATGGGCATTCAGAATTGCTAATTAGCTGAAACATCTGGTGTTCATAAGGGTCATTTGCATATATCCCATGTGCCTCTGATTGAAGAGGTTTGAAAGGTCACTCATTGGAGTTTTCATTTAGTTTTTACTGATAAGTACAGACAAAAATTCAACTTGTGAAATGTGAAGAAAATGAATAGGTTATAGCGAAACATGCATATTATTTGACAATGTAAGCAAGAATTGAAGTCTACATCAGCCATGTGTCTGTTTCGTTCATTTATTTGTTTTAATAAATTATGTAAGCAAGAAAAATGCTGTTAACTTTATTATCATAATAGTATGAGTGGTAATCATAGGGAAAATTTAAGATCAATACTTTTCAGGAAATTCACCTTACTGTTTCTGTTTAATACAACAGGGAAGTGTTATTGTCACAGGGTTAGTCAAGGGTCAGATACCTTTATCCATGTGATACATGCATCTGATCTCTCATTTTGTTGAATTACAATTAGTATAAAACATCCTACAGTGAAAAGTAGCTGAGAAAAGCTGAACAATCAAAAAAGAGAAATCGCACACACACGCATATGCACACACACACTCACAGCACCTAACATCAACAGTATGGATAATGCTAAACTTGTGAATGGGCTATGCTGCTCCATCCAGGATGGGCATTGGACAATGATAAACTTGTGAATGAGCTATGCTGCTGCATCCAGGATGGGCATTGGACAATGCTAAACTTGTGAATGAGCTGTGCTGCTCCATCCACGATGGGCATTGGACAATGCTAAACTTGTGAATGAGCTGTGCTGCTCCATCCAGGATGGGCAATGGACAATTTGTGAATGATCTGCGCTGCTGCATCCAGGATGTGCATTGGACAATGCTAAACTTGTGAATGAGCCATGCTGCTGCATCCAGGATGGGCATTGGACAATCATAAACCTGTGAATGAGCTGTGCTGCTGCATCAAGGATGGGCATTGGATAATGCTAAACTTGTGAATGAGCTATGCTGCTGCATCCAGGGTGGGCAATTATTTATTGCCAGAGATCTTAATGTTCCCAAAATTAACTGGGATCTAGGGGAAGCTAGAGGATGAACATTAGAGAAATTAGAGCTGGTTTGATTATATGCAAACTGGAAGTAATGTTTTTAAGGGTATCAACTTTATAACAAGTTGTTCAGTTGATCCTTACATTGATATTTCACATAATCTGAGATGGAACAGAACTTAAATTGTGAGTTTGAAATTCCTACACAACCACGCATTGCTTTAAAAAAAAATAACTGGGGTAACTACCTCCATTACGAAAAGAAAAGCAGTTAGAAAAGGTAATGTCAGGGAAATCTATTTCAGAAGGCAGAAAATATTTTATGATTTTGTCAATTCCCTAATCTATTCTTGTAGAGATTAGGTCACAAAATCAAAAGGTTAAATCCATGTTGCTATGTGCTGATCATGCACACTTCAAAAACATCTTAATAGAGTGACATGGGTAGCCTAAGTGAAGGATGGCAGCATAACCTGGACCTTACCTTCCCTGACTAGGATAAAATATTTTTTTTATTCTGAAGAAAAAGTTGGAAGGTACCAGTCTTACCAAATTACAGCATTTCTGAAAAGACATCTGCAGCTGACAAATGCTTATTGGCCCATTTCAAGGAGGTAGATATTGATGAGAAGCTGGTTATTTTATTTGAGACGTTTTCTCTCATATAGGTTCATAGGTTCATAGGTTCATACTAGGCTATCTGCCCAAGGGCATTTATAAGCCTAGCCCATAGTTATGTGGCTTTCGCCACCCCTTTAGTTTGAATAAAAACTATGCCTATCATTTTTCTGTGCCTCTGTCAAGCAGTCACACTGAAGTAATCCCTGGGGTATATCTGCGATCTCCCATCCATTGGTCAAGATTCCTCTTGAACAAGGCCAGCGAGGTGCTCTGCCTCACATGTACCGGGATTTTGTTCCACAGCATAGGGAGTCTCTGGGTGATGAATCTGTGACTCCAGCACGTGCTAGTTATAACCGTGGCAAGTTTTAAGTCTCCGGCCCTTGTGGTTCTGAGGGATCTAGATTTTTGAGGTGAAGCATATTCATCAAATCTGGGTTTGACATGGCCTTATATGTCAGGCACAGGTCACCTCTGAGCAAGCGGTATGAGACTGAATAGAGCTGGAGTTCTTTCAGTCGGGCAGCATAAGACATATTTTGAGACCCTTTATCCTTTTGGTGAGGAACATTTGGGGCCTTTCAAGCTGCAGCAGGTGTCTGGTCAGATACATTCGAGCGGGCATTGTACTCAATCATAGGTCTAATGAGTGATGAGTACAGGGGACGATGACCTCCCTTGATCTAGATGTGAATCCCTTCATGATCAGGTGGGCGATATAGAAGGTTTTCCTAACTACTTTAGCAACATGAGTGTCAAGCGAAGGCTACTGTCAACTTGGGTCCCCAGATCCCTGATGACTTTTCTGTGCTCAGTGGATTGCCATCTATATGGTAGCTAGGGGTAAACTTGTTTTTCCCGAAGGGTATGACTATGCATTTTTGGCGTTTAACTTCAGGCCATGGCTCTGGCACCAGTTATCCATTTCTGTGAGGCCCTTCTGGAGGATATCTGTGTCAGATGTGTTTTCGACTATGGCCCAGTTTGCAGTCATCTGCAAACTTTGTCAGCCATAACCCTCCTGTGTTTGCTTGTACTTCAGAAAAGTAGATGCCGAACAAGAGTGGACCCAGGACTGAGCCCTGTGGGACACCACTTGTGACAGGCTTTGAGTCTGACATGGCTCCAGCAACTCTGACCCTGTGGGTTCTGTCACTTAGCCAGTTTGCAACCCATCTTGTGATGTATGGGTTTACATTCAAGCTGATGAGTTTTTCGATGATACCTGAGTGGGGTATTGTGTCGAAGGCCTTTGCCAGGTCGAGGTAGGCTGTATGGACTGCCTTTCCCTCATCAATGGCCTTGGTGACTGTCTCGAAAAAGTCAACCAAGTTTAAGAGGCAGGATCTGCCTTTGACAAAGCCAAACTGGGTTGGATCCAAAGTATGCAAGTTCCCTATGTCTTTATTTATGAGTTCCATTATGATCCTCTCCATGGCTTTGCAGATAAGGCTTGTCAAGCTAATGGGGCGGTAATTTCCAGGGTCTGTGGAGGCACCGCCCTTATGAAGTGGGACCACAGTCGCCGCGCCACTCCTTGGGTACGTATCCTGAGGTGAGGCTAAGATTAAACAGCTGTCCTAACTGTGGGTTTAATTCTTCGTTGAGTTCATGAAGCACACAGCCGGGGACACCATCCGGTCCCATGGATGTTGTGTTTTTTGCCTTAGTGAGGGCAGTTCTCACCTGGGCGTTGGAGATGTTTGGGGGGCTACAATCCTCTGGAATAGATATCTCTCCTTTCGGGGAGGGGAGAAGTTTGCACTGAACCTGTCAGCCAGTATGTTAGCAATGTGTGTAGGTTCAGTAATTTTCACATCATTTTGAACTAATTCTGAGCATATCTGGGAGTTTCCTCCTAGGTTTCTAACATAGCTAAAGAAGGCCTTATGATTGTCTTTAGAGTCCTTGGCGATTTTTCTCTCAAAATTTGCCTTGGATGATTTTATAAGAGCTCTTAGTTTTTTACTTATAATGATCAAAGGTGTCTTACCTTTCAAGGATTTTGCTCTATCTTGTAGTAGCTTCCTCCTTTTGTTGTAGAGCTTGTTTATGGCTGGGGTCCACCAGACTGGACGCTTGCCTTTGGTACAGAGAGTCTTAGTTTTGTTTGGGATTGCCTGATCCATGCAGTCCTGTAGGTGCTGGTAGAAGGCATTTGTAAGTGATTCAGCGGTTTGAGTAATGTTTACCACTGGCTCAGGGGCCTTAAAGGAGACCACACTAGTTTTTAGAAGTGTGAAATCGGCTTTTGAGAAGTTTTTCACTGTGGTCTTTTTGTTTCAGGTGGGGGCGGGATGAGGACCTCCAGCGAGATTAGTTTATGATCTGATCTCACCAGTGAGGGTATACTTCCGGTGTTGAACATTTTGATCCCATGTTCGTGATGATGAGATCAAGTATGTTTTCTCCTCTTGTGGGGATGGTGACTAGTTGTTCCATGGCATTTGAGTTTATGAACTCCAGGAATCTTTGGGTTAGAGTGTTCGGGCTTGAGTAGTGTTCCCAGTCTATATTAGGGTAGTTGAAGTCACCTAGTATGATGGTGTTTGGAGATACATTTATCCCTCCAATGTTTTCAGGAAGGCCATGTGAGGTTCCTGAGTTTGAGAGGGTGGCCTGTAACATGCTACAAATTGCAGAGCAGTCTTGCCTATGGTTAATTGCACCTGGATGGTCTCCGATGCATCGTGCGTTGCCACCAACCTTGAGGTGTGGGTGTCCTTTATGAATATGGACACCCCTCCTTTCTTGGTGTTGTCCGGATTTTGGGGCCGGAACGCATGATATGAGGTGAAACCTGTTAGTGCTGGGGTGCTCTCAGGAGCCTTGAACCAGGTTTCTGTCACAGCACAGACATCGATGTTCTCCATATTGAGAAGGGCCTCGAGTGCGTGCATCTTGAGAGTGAGACTTCTGGCATTGAGCAGCATTACCCTTAGTTTTTTCCTTTTGGTGTTCTAGGGTGGTAGGTTTAGAATTTGAGCCTTGCCTAAAAAGGCACTATGGGGGTGGCAAGAGCCTTTGCCAATATCCGGAAGCCCAGGGTGACAGGTGCAAGCCGTCCCTTGTGAAGCAGCGTGGCTTGTCCAGCATGTCATCCCAGGCAGACAGACATTGGATCCCCTTTGAATGACACCAGAATTTAAGCCAATTATTAAAGCTGATCATCTTATCACTGTATTGTGGCATCATTCTAGGTGAAGGTAGGATACTGCTCAAGGTCAGGGTCATACCTGCCTGGGCTACATAATCAGAGAGCTCCTCGATGTCCCTTTTCATGTAGTCCAAGGAGGTACATCTCAGGTCGTTGACACCAGCGTGGACAATGACTGAGTCGTACTTGTACCTGCTGTTGAGAGACCTGAGTGCTTGCGTTATGTGACGGATTCTAGCGCCCGACAGGCAGCTTACTGTGACCTTCTCCTTACTCAGTCTGGTGAGCGGGACGTCAGTGTGTCTGACTATGGAATCACCAATGACAAGTGTGTCTGGCATTTTGTTTGGCCTTAAGGGCTGTGACTGTTTGACACTCTGACTGTGTGGTCTATGTGTTGCATGTGTTGGGTCGTGAGGTGGTAGTTGTTTGGGTGTCTGCTTTGGTGGCCTCTGCTGTTTTGGTAAATTTTTGATCAGAGCCTCCGAGTATGTCTTTGTGTGAGTATGTGTATGATTTGAAGTTGTGATGGTACCATGTGTGACTGGGTATGTATTGTGTGTGGTTACCTTCTCCTCCTGTCTGGTCTTGCCAGTCCTATGTTGAGAGAGCTCAGCCTCCAGTTTGGTAGTATAGTAGCATCTCTCGCATGTATTTGTGTTTTGTGGGAGGAGGAGAGGATTGTCTGTGTACATGAGGCAATTGTAACATTGCCTCAATATTCCCAGGTTCACCAGTTGAGCTGGAGAGGACACTAGCAACTGATCCCTCGACATACTAGAAGTAGTAGATAAAGAGACTTTCAAAGGACTCCGGGGGAAGTGGGTTTTAGGCTGGTGGGGTACTATCTATAATAAGAGTGCTTTATCAAGGTGCAAGTACTGTAGGAGTAAGTGCTAGGCTTTACAGATAGAGAATAGTCTACTTGGGAATCAAGTAGAGATGAACTTTTCAGTTATAGGATATGCTGGTTAGAAGATGGCCCGAATAGTTAACCTTGTTTAACCGCCGCTGCTCTTGTGTGCAACAGTGGCAACTCTGCGCTAACGCGCGTTTAGCGTGTTTTATAGCAGGGGGCTGACGGGAGCTAGGAATTGGCCCAAAACGACCAATGGACTACTAGTTTCTGGCTGAAACTTCACCAAATCGGACAGAAAGGCCGCTCAGTGCCTCCCACTCCCACTGGTAAGCAAAGAAACTTCCCTCCTCCCTAATAAGGCAATGGATCAGTAACAGGAACTATAAACAAAGCCCAGGGATCAGCAACTCTGAAACTGGACTACTCTAGTTCAGTAAGGCGGGAAAACAAGAGATTTTTTGTTTTATTACAGAGATAAGGAAAAAACAGACAGTAAATGCTATAAATGCTGTAAATCGGCTAGCGCACTTTAGTGTGTAGCCTACAGAAACAATTTGCAACAATTAGTAACTTAAAGTGCAATAAACAGTGTAAAATGCAGAAATCACTTAAAGTAGCAGTAAAACAGGCGAAATGCAGTCGCTAGCTTAATAACAGTGGGAAAGCCACAAAAATACTTATATCTGGTAGAAAGTCACTCTTTTAGCTCTCTGCTGCTTGGATCACTCTGCAGGCCACCACGAGGATCTGTGCTGAGTTGGTACAAGCTGGAAAACGCGTGTTTAGCATGTTTTATAGCAGGGGGTTGAAAGGAGCTAGGAATTGGCCCAAAACGACCAATGGACTACTAGTTTCTGGCTGAAACTTCACCAATTCGGACAAAAAGGCTGCTCAGTGCTTTCCACTCCCACTGGTAAGCAAAGAAACTTCCCTCCTTCCTAATAAGGCAATGGATCAGTAACAGGAACTAAAAACAAAGCCCAGGGATCAGCAACTCTGAAACTGGACTACTCTAGTTCAGTAAGGTGGGAAAACAAGAGATTTTTTTTTTTTTTTTTACAGAGACAAAGAAAAAACAGACAGTAAATGCTATAAATGCTTTTAAGCGGCTAGCACACTTGAGTGTGTTAGCCTACAGGTAAAATTAAGCAACAAATAACTTTTTAAGAGTGCAAAACAGTTAATCAACACAAAAACAGTTTAAATAGAATGCAGAGCTGTATAAACAGGCTAAGATGCAGTCACTAAGCAGTAAATATTCAAAAAGCCAGAAAAAAATACTTAAATCAGTTATAGCAAATACAGTTATAACAAATGCTCTGAAATATACTGTATATTTCCAATATGTTTGAGAAGGACAGTCAGAACACAAGAAGGTTCAGGCGAAAAAGAAAAAAAAAGTTTTGTTTTACTTTTTGAAGAGGGAAAAAGGAGGAACAGAAGGCCTTATCAAATGTTTTCTCTGTATTAAGAAGAATGAGCTAATGACACTAGATTGGGAGGTGTGTCACAGTAGGGGCGGGCAACTGCAAATAAAAGCACTACAGAGTCAAATGAAATTTTTTAAACAGATAAGGATTTGTGAAGATTCTGAATAGACAAAGTGCTTTATATATATTAAATTATAAAAACAGTAATCTGTAAAAATAATCAAAATATACTTATATTTTGTAGCTCAGTTGCGGTCAAACAACTTCTCCAGCTTGCACTGTGTGCAAAGACAAAGACCAGAACAACAACTTTTTTTTTTTTTTTTTACAAGAACACAAAAGAACCAGCCCCCACTAGCCAAGAGATAATTACACAGAGTAAATGTTTCAGTTTATACAATAGCCTAAGACAGAAAAGCACTACAGAGTCAAATGAAATTTTTTAAACAGATAAGGATTTGTGAAGATTCTGAATAGACAAAGTGCTTTATATATATTAAATTATAAAAACAGTAATCTGTAAAAATAATCAAAATATACTTATATTTTGTAGCTCAGTTGCGGTCAAACAACTTCTCCAGCTTGCACTGTATTAGAGGATATAGAAGTCTTTTACCTTGCAATGAAGGCAAATCTTTCCTTGGTAAATCAGCAACTTCATAAACTAAATGCCTGGGTTTGGAACACAATGAGAATATTATTTATTTATTTATTTTTTTTATTTATTTATTTAACATTTGTTGACCAGGAAAGTCCGACTAGGTTCCACAGATCCTGTTTTCAGTAGAGGCCCGGGGAGAAATGCTCCAGAATGACAATGCAAAGTCAGATTGCAGTTTTAGGGAAAAGATTTGAGCTCTTTCATCAAAAGTGGATGATGTGGAAAACAAATCAGGGAGGCCAAACATCCTCACTCCTCCTTATAATGGTCCCAAACAGTATACCAAATGAGAAGATCAGAGAGTGGGTAAGCAATATCATTATTAAGGTTATGAAGACTCCCTATAGCTCTACATCTGAAGATACTCCCATGTGCACCACTGGTAGGTGCACAACATATGCCTCACCACCCAGCAAGTGCTTATGGCTCTGGAATCATTCCAAAAATGTGTGTTTTATTGGGTGCAGCAAGACTTTTAGGGAATGCAGTGGAGAAAAGGGCAACTCAAATTTATGGAGGATTTTTTCCCTTTGCTGATAACATTAGGAAGGAAATGAAGCCAATTAAGAAGTGATATGACTGAATGGCTGTATAACACCACTGTGATATCCAGTGACACTCAAAGTTTCTCTTTCAGGAAAGGTCTGGAAATATACAGAAAAGTTAGAAGCATGAAAATTTCTCAGGGAAGAATTATGGAGAAGAGAGGATACAGCCTGGAATGGTCTGTAACATATAATATCAAAGCAAGAGATGAAGTGGGAGGTAACTAACGAAAAGAGGGACGGTAATTTCTCCAAAAGCTTCAGCCCTAGTGTTCTTCAAAAAAGCTAAAATCACACGAAGCCCAACAGGTTTGGAGTTGTGAGTCAGTTTAAGAGGATAGACAAATGGCGTATACCTTTATGTCCACTGAATCGACAGTGAGACCTAGCAGCCAGAAAGAAGAGCTAACTAACAAAAAGTCAGATGGACTAGAGGAAACAAGGCTCAGAAAGAAGATAATGAGCAGAGCTTCAGACTGGCTGGAATTACAAACGGTCAGAGAATCAGGCACTACTAGATATGTAGGGAAAACCATCTTATGGACATGGACTTCAAGGAGGAATATTGCTGCTCATAGACTTCAGTGGAACTACAAAGGAATGGCTTAGGTGACTCTTACTGGTATGCCTCAGAATCTCCTTAAAAGGGGGGAAGACAGGGAGAATGGGGAAGTGGACAGATAAGCTTTGTTTGGATTAGTGATGCTGGTACTAGATTATTAAAGGGGTTACAGTAATACTTGACTGTATTATTTGCAACTTAGTCATGTCTAATTTTTTCTTCAAAGGTTGATAATTATATATTTTCTTCTTCTGAGGCTTGCAGGTTATTGAATGGAAATCTACATTAAACACTATTTAGAGATCAACTATGTATGTAGAGTCATGTCTTTCTGATCTTGGGTCTAAATATCACATGATCACTACTGCATGCCTTATTCAATTACAGGTGCTATAGGAATATTTCTTTTATTATTTATATGTGGACATTCGCTATCTTGGCTCTCTGTACCTAGACTCTTGACATACTAAAAGATCTCAGGGTGAAGGCGTACTTCTTTTCAGACTTTTTGTGTAAACTTGGCAATCTGATTACAGTTTTAATTACAGATTCTAGGAGCAATCAAACTGAACTTGGAATTACTAAGACTGTTTAGAATGATAAATATTAAGAAAATATGACTTTAGAAGGTTAAACGAGAAGCTTTGTGATCACTGTTTATCTTTTGCCTCTCTCTTTTAAGAATGATGACAGTCATAAGTGGCTGAGAAGGAAAACAGCATTTGGGAGAGGTACAAAATATGGTGTAACTGAAGGTATGCAATACTGTAGAAAATGTGATAGACGAAGTGTGTTGTTTTCCTATTATAGCTGCACAATGCAAATTGTTGCTCTGAGATCATTATGAATGGATATAGTTCATGCTGCGGGCACTACTGGAAGGGTTGCTGGATAAGCCTGTCCACTTTCTACATGATTATTCATACTAGTAATAGAGGAATTGGCTATAAAATGTGAGTGATCAGTTAGATATCATGTGCAAAATGGTCTGGGAAAAGTCTGTTGTATATTATATGCTAATAATTCTATTCTTATAGTTAAAAATATTGATGATATCCTACAGGTGTGCTTACTATATTTCAAGATTTTTCTAAGGTTTCAAGTCTTGCCATTAACCCTGAGGAATCTATGCTAGTGCAGATTTTGGATTCAACCTGAGACTGTGGTTTTGATACTAATTTATTGTATGTGGTTTAGAAGCAAGGTGTCAAAAACATGTATTAGATTAATAAAAAGGGTTCCTGTGAGGTTGCCCTTATTTATATTAAATAGGATGTTATCTGTCATGCATAAACGGTATAAGATAATGAAAGACATTCTGATCACTGTTAGTAGCAGGAAAAGCATGTTACCCTTATACATTGGACTTATTAGGTTACATATGCAATGTGGTGGGGCAACATGTGTTTATACCAAATCCTATGTTTATAAGGTCAGAATAATCCAGAAAATGTTAAGAAGGAAGCTTGCTGGTCTTTGTGTTTTGCCTTATAAGGACCGACTTAAGACATTACATTTTCATTTTGTTGCATGTTGACAGGTGATGTTATTCTTTTTTTCAAGTGCCTCTGTAATAAAAATATGTTACTAGTGTTTGGTGTTACATTTACTGATGAATATGTCAAAACTAGGAACAGGAATTTATTGGTCACATTTTCTGCTACTTCCTCTCATGGTAAGAATAACAGTATTGTGTGCATAGAAGCAGGTTGTGCAATTCCTTACCACTGTATATTAGAGCATCTTCCTGTCTTGCTTTGTTTAAGATAGGTTTAGATAACTAGACTAGTGAGGTAGCTTAGGATATTAAAATGTTATGGAGGCAAACTTGTATGTAACTTCTCCCGAGGCCTTGAGTTTACAATAACCACTACACTGACCGGTGAAATCTAAAATATTCAAAGAACTACTTTAGCTGACAGGTCCACAGGTTAAATTTTGTGTTGGTTTGCTTTCTTAAGCAAATTATTTCTCAGCTCTTCCCACAATTCAGAAGGGATTAATCCTTACGCAGTAAAACATGCAGCAAAAATGTTTGCTAAGTGGTCTTAACAAAGAAATTCCTTTAGGAACTTCAGAAAGCAAAACAATATACTTAAAGAAAAATAAACTGCAATAAAATAGTTGCCACTATAAGCCAGGAAATCCAAAACAGTCAAAGAGTGGATTTAGTTGACAAGTCTTACAGATTAAATGTTGTTCTGTCTTACTTATCTTAAATAACATGCTAGTTCACAACTCCTCCCAGAATTCAAAAAGTGGTAATCCTTTGCAGTCAAAGAGGCCAACAAAAATGTTTGCTAACTGGCCTTAATGAAGAACATTTAACATTCAAAGAAAAAGCAAACTAAAGTAAAACTAACCACTAAAACAGGGGCAGCAGTCAAGGAAAAATGTAAACCTACAAATGGTAAACAAAGAAATGAAGTAATCACAGAGCAGTTTATCGGTCAGGCATTTGCACATTGAACCATGTCTTTCTCTGACTGCCGTATAAAGAAATGCCACTTATCAGCCCCTACACCAGTTCAGCTGCAGTTAATCCTTTTGCAGTCAAAAAATACAGCACGAATATTTGCTAACTGGCCCTTACCACGTGCTTTCTTTTAATACTCCAAGGGGAAACAACTGCATGTTAAGAAACAAACCTAAAGCAAAACAAATAAACTGCAATAAAAAGAGCAAAAGATAAGAAACAAACCATGGGATTCAGAAGCAAAGCTACCACTCGCTACAAGACCTGTGATAAAAATGGGCTGTTTGCACAATGCAGGAATATGTGACCCAGAGACACATTAGATGAAAATGAGGAAAGACCTCATTATATAGTAGTTTGCATGTTTTGGAATTGCAGTTAAGTACTGTAAACATAGATCAGCACTTTCTTGTAGTAGTTAATGTTGTTGGCCCATTAACAATTCCACATACATATATATATATATATATATATATATATATATATATATATATATATATATATATCAGCATATACGAGTCTATTTTGTTTCATTGAAAGCTCATTTCATTGAATTTCAATTCACCCTGACCAAATCACTGAAAGCTCAAATTACTGAAAACTCATTTCACCGAATCTCATTTCACTGAAGTGAAGTACTGGTACTGTGTAGAGTACTGTAAGGCAAGTAAAAGGTAAATGCTCTTTTCTCCACTGTAGTGCAATCCTGGGGTTAGTATATATAGTTGGGGGGTGTGGGGAGAGCAGCCCCCCACATTGGAGGGTGTGGGTGCCATAGCTACCCCACCTAGTTTGGTTTTATATTATATTTTACTGAAAGCTTCAGAACAACACATTTTAAACTACAGACATGCATACTTACAACCCCGATGACTAACTCTTTCCAGAAGAAAACATAAACCCAAACTAAGTGGGGGGCTATGCCCCCCACCCCTCCTGACTACATATATTAACTCCAGGATGAGACTGTATGAGTGAAAATGCATTAGAGGTACGAGGTAGGGGGGCTAAGTCCTTGCTAAAAATAAGTTTAAGGGAGAATAGCAGTTTTGAGAGCTTTCTTCCTTCTTCAGGTTGGTATGACCACGGAGTCAGTATATATCTTGGGAATGTGGTGGGTGCATGGGACCTTGCCTCCCTGCGGGGGGGGGGGTGCTTAAAGTTGAGTTTTTCATCCTTCTGTGTTTTGAACATTATTTTTTGGCATTTCAGCTTGCCAGTATTCTGAAAGTTGATGTTTCATAGTAGAACTAATAAAAAAAAAAAATCCTACTTTTCAAATTCTCAAACAATATAGCATTAATTATTTTGTAGTCAAAGAATGGAATAAAAAAAGTTTGCCAGATGTTTCTAATGAAGAATTATTTGTTAAAACTCAAAGATAAAAAAAACATTTTTAAGTTAAACAAGATGTAGTAAAATAAGAGCAAAAGACAAGAAACGTCAGTAAGCAAACTACAAAAAAATAAATAAATAAAAAATAAAAATAGATCAGCTTAAGAATAAGCCTGTCATGTTCCTCTTACCATTAACTTTATTTTAAACTTCAAAGAAAGGACACATTAAATCTAAAAGAACAACATTTAAGTAAAACAGATCAAAACACATACGAGTAAAATACTGTAATCAAAACAAACTCAGAAATTTTAAATCAAGAAATTATAACAATCATGGAGCTGCATTAGATAACAAGTCTTCCAAATTAAGCCTTGTGCTGTTCTTGTGGTCATCTAAAATAAACATGGTACTTTTCATCTCCTTTACAGCTCAGAGACAGAGAAAGGGAGAGTTAATCATTTTGCAGTCAAAGAATGTAAAATAAATATTTTCTAACTGGTCCTTTCTTTCTTTCAAACTTTCTTTTAAATATCACGGATAAAACAAGTTAAAACAACAAACAAAAAAATGCGAAAAGCAAGAAGAAAAGGTAAGAAAGAATCTAGGTTAAAAACTACAAATAAATCTTGAATAGTTATAAAACATCTGTAGATGGCATGTCAAATGTATTAAATATGTTTCTTTTTTTCTTATCTTTAACAAAAATGCTGCTTCTCAGCTCCTGCAACAATTCACACACAGTTAATCCTCAGCAGTCAAAGAATGTAACATAAATGATTGCTAATTGATGCTATCCAATAAGTTTCTTTTAAAACTCCCAGAGTAAATATCACATTTAAAGTAAAACAACAAACTGCAAAAAAATGAGACCAAAAGGCAAGAAATGATATACGTTCGTAAAATATAAGCCAAACAATACAAAACAGCCACAGAGCAGCCTTAGTTGTCAAGTCGCACTAACTAAACCTTGTCCTGTTTTGTAAGAGTTCTTAGCTTCTCCCACAGTTCAGGTAGATTTAATCCACCTGTACTAAAAAATGAAACACACGGTTGCATAGTGCCACTAGACAAAAACTTTCTTTTAAAATGTAGGGGGAAAAATGAAACATGTCATTTAGACTGATACCCAGAGACCCACAAACCAAGTTCTTAGAAGTTTAGTTTATCGTGGACAAGAGAAGGAGTTTGCCAGCAAGCCAGGTCCCTGTCTATGCTCCCCAAGTTAAATTTGAGGAGAAAAATAATCCATTATCCATTCTGGCTAGTACTCCTCAGGAGCAACAACCATTGAACTGGGTCTCTGTTCCTCAAGTGCTCCTAACTATAACAAGTCACTTTGCTGCAAATGTATCAAGTGCTTAGCTGGCGTTTAAATACCACACACACAGCACTGATGAGCTCTGTCCCTTACCGCTAATGTGCCATCAGCAGTCATTTCAGAATGCCAGGAGTGCACTGCCTCCTGATAGGCCATCTCCTGATGGGTCCCCATGACATCTTGCACCCAGGGTGGCTGCCATCTTCAGTTCCTCCTAGCTAAGTTTCTGTATCTGACCATAACCAGGGATTTTGTTTAAAAATGCAAAAAAAAAAAGGTTTAAAGGAAAACAAACTGCAATAAAACATAAACAAAAGATAAGGAATAGTGTAAGTAAGAAAACTATAATCCAAGAAATCCAAGACGGTCACAGATCAGCTGTAGCCTGTTCATAGACCCCCAGAATTTTTCAATAAGATAAAAGAAGCCATTTGAAAAAAGGAACAGTTTAAGAGTTTATTTATATTATTGGTTCAGAATATATCAGTTTCCAAAGGACTATATGGCGATATGGTAGGGTAAAGGCTTAGCTGTTTAAGAGTTCATTGGTAGATATAGTATAAACAGAATATGTGTGTGTGTGTGTGTGTGTGTGTGTGTGTGTGTGTGTGTGTGTGTGTGTGTGTGAGAGAGAGAGAAAAGAGAGAGAGAGAGAGAGAGAGAGAGAGAGAGAAAGTGTTTGTTATAGTGGGAAATAGAACTTTTGTATCCCATGTGCTTGTTCTGGATGACTTTGTGGTAACAGGGAAGACTTTGTGGTTAACAGGGAAGATCTCTCCTTTACAAGATCTGGAGTGTATTCCTGACTTCTAGACACTTTATGAATGGTAAATGTTTTCTCAGAGTTATGCCATTTCCCTTACCACCACAAATTATGCTGACCGATTTCTTACACCAAATTGGGTATATGCAGATAAGTCAAAATGCACTTCAGTTAAATGACATTTTATTGAATCAGAATGATTGAAAATGGAATAATCAATGATGAAGGTATAAAATAACTAAACAAATGTTTTTTGTAAGCCACCCTGCATCTCCATGAGTGGCACTGCATTCCCCACATCCCATGACACACACATATATATATATATATATATATATATATATATATATATGTATACAAAAGAAGTTGCAAGAGCAAAGAATAGGGCATCAGAGGCACTCTACCAACTTCTAGAAAGTGACTCAGTAAGTGGCACAAAGAAACTATATCAGGTTGCAAGGCAAAGACAGAAAGATAAAGAAGACAGTCAGACACCCTTTATAAGGGATGCAAGCAACAACCTGTTCACCAATCCATAGGGAGTCCCCTACAGTAGAACGACAGCTGAAAAAAACAAAACCCACATAACCAACACCACATGGTCGACAGTCAAAATACTGACAATGGGGAAACAGTATGTCTCCATAGTGCGGAATGGAAAGATTTCCATTCCTGCACTGTAGTGCAATCTCAGAGTTGGTATATTAAAGTTACGGGGGGGTGTGGGGGGCAGAGATCCCCACGGGGGGGGGGTGCAGGGGGGCTAGCACAAAAAAGGAAATTGTATTTTCCTTTTTTTGTGCAGTAATTACGTTGTCGGTGTTTTGATTGTCGACCATGTGGTGTCGGCTATGTGGGTGTCGGTGTTTTGCACTGTCATTCTTGTGTAGGTACTCCTCCACAGGACATCAAAGGCAGATGAAAGGAGTATTTCCAGCAGCTTCTGAATGAAGAAAACCCCACAGAAACTGTACTGCCACAGAAACAGCCTACAATGAGAGGAGAAGAAGAGGAAACCACCCTAGAAGAAGTAAGAACAGCACTAAGGAAAATGAAGTCAGGGAAAGCAGCAGGCTCAGATGAGGTAACAGCAGATATGATAAAGATGCTGGGTTAGATATCGGAGAAGTGGCTCCTGAGGGTACTCATAGCAGTGTGGAGAGAAAGGCATATCTCAGATGACTGGAGAATAAGCATACTCATGCCAGTATACAAGAACAAAGGGGACATCCACAACTATGGGAAGTACAGAGGCAAAAAACTCCTATCACATTGTATAAAAGTGCTGCAGAGGGTGATTGATAAATGGATATGCAGAGTAGTAGAAAGTAAGATGGGAAATGAGCAGTTCAGATTCATATCAAGGTGCAGCACAAGTGACCTGATGTTTGCAGTGAGACAGACACTTGAGAAGAAGCTAGAGATGAGGAGAGAGTCCAACTGGGCATTCATAGACTTGGAGACAGCATATGACAAGGTCCCAAGAAAGCTGATCTAGGCAGTACTGCGGTGGTTTGAAATCCCAGAAACAGTGGTAGAATTAGTAGAGGCTATGTACAAGGACCCAGTGACTCAAGTACGAACAATGTTTGGCATCACAGAGGGCTTCCCAGTGGGAGTGGGTGTACACCAGAGCTCAGCTCTGAGCCCACTGCTGTTCATACTGGTGATGGACTACATTAACAAACAGGTCAGAGGGGGCAGATAAACAAAGTTGCTGTATGCAGATGATGTGGCATTACAGACAGACTCTGAGCAACTTCAGCAAAGGATAGGAGAATGGAATGCAAAACTGAAGGCACATGGGATGAAACTAAGCACAGATAAGACAGTGGTATTGGCAGCAAATTGTGGAAATCATAAGAAGCTGAGACTAAAGATAGAAGGGAAGACAGTGGAACAGGTAAACAGCTTCAAGTATCTGGAAGGGCTGGTTGAGGACAAGGGAAGTCTGAATGAAGAGGTCAAAGCTAGAATCAGAGAGGCTGCAGCCAACTGGCATAGAATGTCTGGTGTAGTCTATAACAGAAGAATGCCAAAGAAGCTGAAAAGTAAGGTGTACAAGACAGTGGTGCGACCAGTACTACTGCATGGTACAGAAACCTGGGCAGTAAAGGCAGAACAGTTGAAGAAGCTAGAGGTGATGGAAATGAAGTGCCTGAGAAGAGTGGTAGGATGCACACTGCCGGACAGGCGAAGAAATGAGGACATAAGAGCAGAAGCTAAGGTAGCTTCAATTGCAGAAAAGATCAAAGGGAATAGATTATGGTGGTTTGGACACATGCAGAAAAAACAGAAGACAATCTGGTGAGAAAGATTTGGGACAGACAGGAAGAAGGTAAGAGGAAGCGAGGACATCCAGCAACGAGGTGGATGGATTATGTGAAAGAAGATCTGTGACAGTCAGGCATGAGTGTTGAAGAAGGCAGGAGTGTGGCACTGAATTGAGAGAGATGGCAACAGTAAACACAATGCCCTGACCCAATGTAGAAAAAATGGGAAAAAGGGGGGCTGATGATGATGATGATGAAGATGACCAGGCACTCTGCAAGCAAACACTAAGAACAAAATAATAAGACAGCCAAACCAGTAAGAAACAGGAACGATATCTGTGTTTCTTATAGTACAATAAGTACAAAACAGAAAGCAGACTAAGCAGTCATTTCCTGAGAAGCCAAACAAAAAAAATGTATTGGTATTTATCACACTGTAGGTGTTATATATTAATTAGCAATGAATAAGAAAAGTAACATTAAACTCCAGCTGCAAAGATTGGATATAGCTGTCTTGCCTTTGCATGCACAGGAATGTTTTGATTTGCTTCCAGGATGATTTGCAGCCACTGAGGCTTATGTAGTGCATGGAATGTGGTAATTGCACTCCGATATTAAGAAAAAGACAGATCAGTTAAGTGCTAAAGTGGGATGAGACCCATTCTTAACAAAAGTCAAGCACACCCTCCTTAAGTTGCTAAGGTCGGGTCTAGGCCTAGGCAGTAAAATCTGCCAGTACTGCCTACAAATGACAGCGGCAGAATAAAAAAATTGTTTCTGCCTGCTGTCCATTCTGACAACATGCCCCTGAATTCCTGTTATAAACTTAGAAATGTAATAGAATAACAGGATGTTAGTTTGCATTTTCTGAAAGATATGAAGTCTGAAATTCAAATGTATGTTAGGGAAAAATCTGGACATTCTGCAAAAATGTGGACAATTGAGGCCTGGAATGTGAATGTTAATGTGAGGGACTGTGTTACATTGCCTTTCTGACAGCACTTGCAAACTGCTTTACAGCTTTGAAAGCTGGCAAAACATTTAGCATTTTTTTTTTACTTTAACTACTAGAACATGGAGCAGACAAAGCTCCATGCACTACAAAAATTATGATTGGGTCACTGACCTAACCTACTATTATATGTTCTCGACATGGTTACCAAGATTCTCTGATCGAGGTTTGCACTTGAGGTGAATTTCTTGGCATCCATGTCTTGAGCACGTAATAAGTCGGTTAGGATCGGTGACCTGCTCATAAATGTTATCAGAAGGATCCAAGAAGTAGTTAAGAACTAACTATGCTGTTAAGATTATGTATAGCAATGCTGAACCAGGGTGTTATTTAACTGATATTTTGAGTGTAATAAAGGTGGTCCATGTACTACAAACAGATAAGTTGAGTTCCTTGTTGATTGATCATAGGAACTAATGTGCAACATCTTTTAAACTATTTCCAGTAATTGATAAGGGAAAGGCACGGCAACAAAGCATATATTGCTATATCTATTTGTCAATGGAACATCCAGTAAACATGACAGGCATAGTTTTCAGGTTATGCAATTTGAGAGGTGCCTTACTAGGTTTAAATGAGTGCCCTGGAAATGCAGTTATAAATTCATTATAAATTGTTTTAATCCCCTCCCCAGTTTCTGTGTGGAAATATATTACCCAGATTTCTAAAGAGTTCTGCAGACGTAAAATCATCATATGTTGTGGAAATGATAGGCTTTTAACAAATTGGAGCATTGCAAAAATTCCATAAATATATGAGTATACATTCTGTTTTGTATGATTTAGATATTGGAGTTCTTTCAGAAAGATTTGCTGTTTTACAGGAATAGTGAACGAATGCCATGGAAAGCAAAATGGTTCTTGAAAACAGATGTTGGAAGTAATGTTGGGTACTTTAGTATTCCTGGTGCAGATAGTATAGTTGTAGTATTTCTTTTGGCACCTAAGACAAAGACCAATCATTTACTATAAGGAGTGTGTTATATATTAAAAGAATTTCCATTCTCATGAGCAATGTCTGTAGTTCTATTTTTCAGACAGTGTGTCTCAGGTTTGATTACTTAAGATTCATTTCTTCTGATTATAGAATAGCTTCGGCCTTTTGATGCATCATAGAAACTGCTTTAAAAGTCAATTTTGTAGAAACAGTGAGTTTGGATAAAATGAAAAAAAAAACAGTTTTCAGTAAATTAAATAATAGCTTCAGAGCAGTTCTCTGTACACTTTAACATAATTCTGTTTTCATGGCATCTAATTTAGCAAACATGAGGGTAAATAACATTAAACTTTATTAGAAATGTTTTGACATAAGTGCACTGGAAGTCTTGTTTTTATTGTTTTCTTGTTTTTTTTCAGCCTGTGTAGAAAGATTTAGTTCACTGTCAGATCAATAGACTGTTAGCAGTAAATGCACAAAAATATTGACCCAAAAGTTATAAAATGGTTAAGTGTCATATTTATGAGGCAGTGTAAATCATATGGTTTTGCTCAAAGTTTGAATGTAGAATGTTGAAAATGAAAACTCTATAAGATTTTCTCATAATTTGGGCATGCATTTGTACAGTGAACTTTCCTTTGTACTATAAACTCAAGCAGACGTTTTTTTCTAGTCACTACTGAAATGTCATTTCTTTCATCTGAATCATCCAATTTAGTATATACAGAAACTTATTTTCTCAAGAATTTAAAAATGCAGGGTTAAAGCATTCATGAATCAATGTGAGGCACGCATATATAAAGAATGAATGTTTTTATGCATTCAGTATGCAGTATTTTTGTGAAACTAGGGAAATAGTTTTATTGCAGAAATTTCTGAATGCTAGCTCAATATGTCTCCTCCAGTTCAGTGCTGGCAGCTAATGAGGATCATGATAGCATTAAACAGTCTCGTTTAGAGATGACTGCGTCATGTGAGATTAATTGCTCTGAAGAATTGGAGACAAGTTACAAAAACTGCAGAAGAGAGCAAGTTCCATTTGTTATGTTCTACCCATGAGGGTCCTCAGACAGCTAGTATTAATGCACCTTAGGAGAAAGCAGCATAGTATATAATGTTCATTCTGGTGATACGGAAGGCAAGCCTCAGACAATTAATACTGGAAATGTTTCATTATCTGCGGTCATCTCCTACACCTTAATTCAGTAGTTTGGAATATATAAAGTTGCTGAAGTTTGAATGTGAAAGGTTTAAAAGTTTGTGGAGAAAAAATAACACTGTTGGTAGATTATTCTGTTCTGAAGCATTGCTGACTAACAGCTGTTTTGACCAAACCTTACCTGTATGTTTTCTATATGACTTGGATGCATTTGTAATTTGTTAGACTTTTAAAATGCTTAAACACAGAGGTTTTATACCACTTTATTGATATGTTTTTAATGACCTCTACACTCTTTATGTTTTAATTTTAGTATTGATTACTGTAGTTTTTTTTTTGCTTGTGCATTTTCATTAAGTTGTAATACAATATTTTTTTAGCATGGCACTATCCCATAATAATTCAGTGAGAGTTCACATTTTCTCCCAGCTCCTATGTTTTAATTTTACTATTGATTATTTTAGGTTTTTTTTTTTTTTGCTTGTACATGTTCATTCAGCTGTAATATATTTTTAGGATGACACTGAACCATAATAACTCAGTGAGAGGTCACATTTTGTCAAAGCTTTGTCAAAGCTCCCAAAGACATGCTTATTGACTGGCTGGCAAAAATATCCATGCATAAAGCCTATACCCTTGATCTTGCCCTTTAGGCTCATTTTGTGGTTACAAAAGATAAAAATAATGCATCCATTTGACTGTTTAACAACTGTCTGAATAAAAATTAAAAAGAGCTGCTTAAGTATATCAGGGAAGAAAAGTATTTGAAGCACAATGACATCTACTGTATTTGGACTAATTATTAACTGTAAGAGTCCTTCTGGACATAATTCATTAAAACAGCCTACAGCCATTGTATGCTAAGTTGAGGTGAATACTCCTGCACTTTTAGCGTCTTTAAGTGATCATAAAGCTTGGGCTGAACTCTAGTAGGAGTAGAGCGTAGCCTGGTCTCTTCTATGTTTGTAGACCATTGAAGACACCAGAGGACTATTTTGCTTGTTTGTTGACTTTCTCTGTCTGTATAAAGTTACTGTGTTTGTGAGATGCTTAGGGTCATGCAGTGACAGTTGCCAGTGCTTTATATAGAGGCAAGTATTTAGAATCTCAATTTTCTCTATCAAACCAACCTTTGAATGTTTCTCAGTACTTAGTTGTGTGATGACCAGTTGGCTTGCAAATAGAGAGAGACTACCCCACAAGTTTAGACCTAGATTGTTGTCTTTCTCCACATAGCACCCTGGCAAGTCAGTTGTAAACCCCTTCTCTACCCCCATTGTAGATCACACAAAAAGTATCCCGTGCCATGGATATGTATTTCCTACTATCTCTGTAGCCCCCTTGGTAGAAATGGGCATCCTGAGACAATGTAACAAATTTCCTCATGTATATTGACAATCACTGAACTCTTAAACAAACTGATACAGTGTGTCTGAGATGTAGTTACAGAATTTCACTGGAGGCAAAGCTCTTACATATGGCCACTACTAATACCACACGTAACCTACCACATATAGTACAGACTAGAAACATAGACCCACATATGCTGAGGCTCTTAAATGCAATCTACCTAAACCTCAAAAGTCTCCCAGATGCAAGCATTAACTCAAAGTCTTTCAGAAAACCTAATCTACTCCCATAGTGCCTTTTTTACGTAATGTCATTCTACAAACGCTTTCAACTTAGCAAAACAAAACTTAGAAAACATGAAGGCATTCTTGCTCAGTGCTAGGAGCTAAACAGAAAACTGCACTACCTGCAGGCATATATTATCCTAGAATGCATTTATATATGCCTCGTCAAGGAGAAGTGAATATTCAAGAATATTGAAAGTGACCCATCGACCCATGGTAGTGGTGCTGCGGTAGAGTTGTCGCCTCACAGCAAGATGTTGTCGAGTTCGATTCTCAGCTAAAGCGTCTTCTGTGTGGAGGCATGCGTGAATGGGCGTGCCTTCGTTGAAGGTTATGTGTCAGGGCTGGTAACTTGGCACATAAAAATCCACTACCAAACATTAGCAGACCGGACTTCCGCTGTGGTGACCCCTAACCAGGATAAGCCGAAAGACACAACATTGAAAGTGACCCATCAGTGCAAGGTTTCAACACCTACCATTCATTCAGACCCAGCTCACTAGATGATGTCAGTATATTCATAAGACAAACCTACACTACCAACATCTATATATTTGTAAGACAAACCTACAATACCAACATCTGCATATTCGTAAGACAAAACTACACTACCAACTTGTTAAACAGGATAATAACCTGGAGTTTCTCCATTTCCAACTTATCATTAACAAACCCCACAAAGCATTGTAGCCAGCTATATGATCCTCTCTATTAGCCCCTTGGCATATGAATCCTATCTATTATGACAGCTGCAAGCATTCAGCCAAACACCATTCTCTTGGTGGGACTTCAGCTATCCTCTAATTACTGGGACAATTATACATCCCCAAACATGTATGACCAAAGATTTTTGGACTAAATAAATATAAACTCACTGGACCAGCTAGCATGTACCACAATGAGAGGTGACAAGGGTGCCAAAATCTTGGCCTTGGGTCTTACCAATATGAGACAACTCTGTTCTCCTCCAGTTGTAACACCCTCCCTAGTCAAATCAGAGCATAAATCAGTCATATCTACCACAAGACTGAACCAGGAAACTTTCTCCAATAATGCATCATTCAGAAATTATGCCAAAGAAAATATATTTAAGCTGAGTGAAGACATGGCAAAATTCAAATTTCCCTCCCACCCTAAGTATACCACTACAAATGAGGAATCCTTCACTGCCACATTTTATGATAATGCATATAACTGCGTAGAAGCATCTGTCCCCTCTGAAATAAATACACCACCAATTTTAGAAAGAAACCCTTATGGCGGAATATAATATCAACAGGCTCTGAAATGAAAGGAAAAAGCAAGTAAAAGCAAATCAAATTCTGAAAATGGCAGAAATGCTCCTGCTAAGGCTGAAAACTTCAGATCCTGATTAAATCAACCAAAGCCAGATAAGAGGTAAAAATAGCAGCCCAGGCAAAAGGCAATCACAAAGCCATTTTAATTATGTCAGAAACCTCAGAAGAAATGTTCAAAATAGCACTAAGCTAATAATAAACATTATCATGTGTTCTAAGCCTGAATACGTGGCTAATCTGCTAGTAGATAAATTTAGCTCTATCTTTACCACCCCCCCTTACTTCAGACCATTAATCAGCATACACACCTCCACCTCAAATCTCCCACGAATAAATCCTAAATGCACTATCTAAGGCAAAGAGCCCTACTTCTATGGTGCCAGATAACATATCAAGATGCCTACTGGTCTGCCTGAAGCATGACCTGAAACCCCCCTTCAGAGGCTTTTCAATATTAGCCTCCAAACAGGATTTGTAGGGCGTCAACTGATCCTGGCAACTACAAACCTATAACCCTTACTAACATCATCTGCAAGGCTAATGAAAGGATCATTATGGAATTAATAAACAAAGACACAGGCAGCATATAAACCATCGACATGAGCAAGTTTGGCTTTGTCAAAGGGAGATCCTGTTTAAGTATTCTGGATGACTTCTTTGAGATGATCACCAAAGCAATGTTAACATAAAAGCTGTTCACACAACATATATTTACTCACAAAGGAATTTAACAGCAGCTCCCATTTAGGAATACTTGATAAACTCATCCAGCTAAATGAAAATTCCTACGTAACTCATTGGATAGCAAACTGACTCATGAATTGAATCCAAGAAATGAAAGTGGGTGGGCCTACTTCCACCAAGCAACCTGTCCTAATGGAGTATCTCTCTTCTTGGCCCTTGGGCCACGCCTTTGTAAATCTACTTTTCAGAGGCCAAGTAAAATGGTGATGGCTTATGGCAGATAAATGTAGCTGATGACTGAAACTCGTTACCATCATAAACTCTCTAGAAGACCCTACAGGAAGGCCTTTCACAAACAACTAGCTGGTGTCAAAACCATGGCCTAAAACTAAATGGCAAAAAGTGCAGAATGTTTCCTGTAACAATCACACAATGACAGTAGTCAACATGGTGGTCAAACAACATTATCTAAATATATTATTAGGAAGTCCACCTTTATAGCACAAGTTATCAAGGGTATGGCATCCAAACATAGAGAGTTGTTCATACATCTCAATCATTAGGCTAGTCATTGAATATAATGGCCCATTGGGCATGTATTTGTCCAATCACTTAACTCAACTTGAGTGACCACTGGGTTTTCTCAACAAGGAAATCAAAAGCCTAAATAACAAAACCTACCCTGACCTCCACAATGCTTTGCCCCTCTTCTCAGTATCCTACAGTCAGCTAAGGGGAGATTTCTACCTTGCATACAGACCCTCTACCAACCCATTCCTTGAAGACCTTTAACACATAAACAAGTCTAACAGTGGCAGAAACACCCCCTCTAGGGACCTCATTCTGTATTTCAACTTAAATAGAACATGCTGGAAGGATAAATCTGTCTTACAGAGAATGACACATTTCTGAAACCTCCTCCTCTTCATGTGAAATTAGGTATGTCTCTTACTTTATTCAAAAAAAAATAAACTGGATATAGATGAAAACCTGTAAATTGATCCCTGGTTTGGCAACTTTATCCCTTATGGACAGGGGTAACATGTGAATACCTGCTCCGGGATTATGATTATTTATATTTACTATATACAGGGTTCTTGAACAGTACTAAAGGATGATCTCACTCTGGGTTATAAAAGACTTGTACAAAATATGCTGGCCTTAGTACTACAAAAGGTAAAACATCTGTGGGAGTGCATGGCTAGGCTGCTAAGGTTATTTTATTTATTTTATTTTGAATTTGTTAACCAGGGTAGAGCACTGATCCCATTGGACCCATTTCAGTCTTAGCCCAGTGAAAACACAGTAGATGCATGATATTCTATACAGAGTGACTAAAAAACACAGTATATACATGCGTTAAATATAGAGTGGAAATCAGAGCTGGCATGCTGAAAGAATCACAATTAAAAATAGAATTAGAGCACAATATTTAAACAGAAGAAGGGCATGAAGAGATTAAATTATATGACCAGAGAGGTAGCAGTTGCATTTTTCTAGAGTCTTAATATGTGCTTTTATTCGTGAATGGAAAATGGGGTAACAGGAATGATCTTTAAGAAAAGAAGGGAGAGATTCCCACAATCTGGAACTAAGGACTAAGAAGGCATAGACTGTGCAGTGAAACATAGCTTGAGGTGTTTGGAGAAGAGGATATTATTGGTTAAGATGTCTAAGATTGTATATTGGTGCATCGTTGAATAGTCTGGAAGCTAATGGAGAAAAGGTGTCATTCTTGATAAGTTTAAACATTTGTGAGGCAAGTAGAAAATCAGCAGATTGTTTCACAGATAGCCCATTAGCTTTTGCAATAATTTTGCAGTGGTGTTCATTTATTTGGGAGAGAGTGATGAATCTGCAAATGGCATTTGAAAGGGAATGAATGGTGGATGCATTTCTTTTAGAAGATGCAGCAGTTAGCAGGAGATTGTATTCTACCTGAGCCAGTAAGATACCTTTACTTATGGCATTTGTACAGGGTCTGATTAGAAAAGGGAGATTATATTAATGCAGAATACGAGAGAGTTGCTGTGTGTGTGTGTATGTATGTGTTGGGGGGGGGTAGTTCAGGTAGAGTTGGAAATTTAGGAAAGGGTCCAACCAAACCCCTACGTATTTGAATAAAGTGATATTTTCTATAGTGTTATTAAGATGATCAAAGATTTTTAGAGGCCTGGAGATAGAACTGAGCTCTGCCCTAATTTCATTTTCTTTTGTTTTAAAGGAGTTTAATAGTAATTGTTTATCACTGACCCATTGAATAAGGGCATGGAAATCAACCTAAAGTTTGAGTTCAAGAGAGGAGACAGTATTGTTAGAGCAGAATAGAACCATGTTGTCAGCATAAAGCAAGAGAGGAGGATGGTGCAAGTCGAAAGAAAGCTTGTTAATGTAGACAGAAATGAGGAGTGGTGTCAGAACAGATCCTTTAGGGGCATCTTATTGTAGAGGGACTGATGTAGAGGCAGATGAACTGAAATAACTGAGCAGTTGCAGTTATACAGGTACGTTTTAAACCAGGGTAGTGTATCATTATTATTGCCCATATAGGAGAACTGTGTGATAAACAACATCAAAGGTTCTGGTGAGGCCAATAAAAATTGCACCAGTAATTAGTCCTTTGTCCATTCGAAGAAGAATGTTGTTGCTGAGTGCCCAGACAGCTATGATGCTTTTGAGAGAGAAGCTGGTATTGATTTATGAATTGAAGGAGTTGCAAATAAAGTCATTTTTCCAGAATCTTTCTTAAGGTATGGAGTATAGAAATGGTCCGAAACTCAGATGGAAAGGAGGGAATGAATTTCTTAGAGAAAGATTTGAAATTGGCATTCTTCCCGATATTAGGCATAATATTAAGACTAATACATAGGTTGTAGATGTGTTTCAGGGGATTATGATGTCATCTCTACAGTGATAAATAAACCATGAGTGAAGGTTGTCAGTACTGGGGAGCTAACAAGTTTAATCTGTTCAAGCAGAGGTTGATATCCTTGGATGTGATAGTTCTGAACTAGAATGTAGCGATGTATGGAGGGGAGATGGGAGTGTCAGATGTAGTTTGGGATTGGCTAGAGAAAGTGCTAGGAATATTGCTGCAATGAAAAAGTTGACCTCTTTCCAGAAGTTTTTTGGTGATTTTATTACTAAGATTTGGTATGATTTCATCAAGTGATCTTTATGACAATGTATAGCTTGCTTGGGAAGGTTGTGTAGGTAGATGTAATGCTGTCAGTTTATCATAGTAGGAAGTGCTTTCCAGGAATACCATGTCTTGTCTCTAAACCATAGAAGAGCTTTAAGGTTGAAGTGGGACAGAAATCAAACTCTGTGCGATTCAATCAGCCTTCATTGCCTGAGTGAGGAAAAACATTCACTGGTAAGCTGATATATAGGGCTAGCTTTATGTTCCTTGAAAAATAAAACAGAGAAAAATATTTTTAACAAATTAAAAATAAGTAAATAAAATTAATAAAAAGAGTTAATCGATTAGATCAGAGAGTGTGTGTGTGTGTGTGTGTGTGTGTGTGTGAGTGTGGGGGTGGGGGTGGGGTGGGGGGTACAAAATATCTCTGAGCGCTTGCTAAGAGGAAGAGACAATAGATGAAGGGTGTAAAATGTCACTTGCAGTTTTGTAAGCCTAAACAAGGTCAAGCAATTAATTAACAGTTTAGAATTTCGAATTACATTGAATCTACACATCAGAAGGGCTACAGCAGCAAGTACTTTGTGCAGTTATTTAATTATTTGCTGGACACTGACAAATACTGTACTTGCTCTGTTCAAGTATTTAATCAAAAGAAAAATAGTTTCAGACTTGCATATAATGGGTTTTCAGTACCGCAATGGAAACTTCAAATCCAAGCTGGGCTTGATCAATCTGTAATACAGATCAAATCAAAAGTTACAACTAGGAAAGCATAACTGTGATGCCCGTGCACTGGCCCAGTAATGAAGGAGCCTGAATCCTCACCACTAGCACCAGTGAGGGGCATCCATACCCACTTGACATTTGCTGGGCTTAATGGTCAACCCTGCCTTCTGTAGTCTGCCTAGCACCTCCCTGACGTGCTTAAGGTGCTCTTGCCAGCAATGGCTGTAGATGGCAGTATCATCTAGGTAAGCAAGGGCAAACCCTCCTGCTCCTGCTAGGATATGATCTGCCAGCCTCTGGAAAGTTGCTGCTGCATTTTCTATCCCAATAAGCATATTTGTGAACTCATACAAGCCAAAAGGAGTTACAAAGGTTGACCTCTCTCAAGCACTGGGAGTCAAGGGCACCTGCCAGTAACCCTTGGTAAGATCAATGGTGGTACGATACTTATCCCCACCTGGCTGCTCTAGGACATCATCTGTCCTAGACATAGGGTAAGCATCTGACTCTGTCTGACTATTTAATTTCCTGTAGTCCACACAGAACCTGGTGCTGCCATCCTTCTTTGGCACCAGCACCACTGGGGAGGCCCAGGGACTGTTGGACTCTTGAAATACCCCTAGTTCCAACATTTTCTGTATCTCCTCCCTTAGAGTCTGTTTGACTCTCTCAGGCACCCTATAAGGGGCCTGTCTAATAGGCCTTTGGGGTCCTGTATCCACCTGGTGCTGCAGCAGGTGAGTGCACCCTGGTTTCCCAGAGAACATGTCCCCAAACTCTTGTAACACTGCTCAGATTTCTCAAACCTGGGTAGGAGGTAGCTGCTGGACCATTGCTACCCCTTCCATTGAGGTGTCAGTCCAAGCCTCACTGAGGAGATCAGTCACCAGATCTCCCTTAGACTCCTCCTGCAATCCACTGCAAATACTCAGCACATGGGTGTCCCTATCTTGGTAAGGTTTCATCATGTTAACATGGTACAATTTGTGCTCCTGTCTCCTGCCTAGCAGTTCCACCATGTAGTTAACATCACTGATCTTCCTTACCACCTTGTCGGGTCACTCCCAGGCTGCCTGCAGCTTGTTGTATCTGACAGGAACGAGAACCATTACCTGCTGCCCTACAGCATACTCTCTAGCTCGAGCATTCCTGTCATACCAGAACTTTTTCTGCTGTTGGGCTTCTGCCAGGTTCTCCTGGGCCAAGCCCATGAGCTCCCTGAGCCTTGCCCTGAGGTTTAGGACATATGCCACTACGGACTCCTTGTGAGATTCACACTCACCCTCCCACTCATCTGAAATTAAATCTAGAGGCTCCCTCACCCTATAGCCATACAACAACTCAAAGAGTGAAAAACCCATGGATTCCTGGGGAACCTCTCTGTAAGCAAACAACAGATGGGGCAAATATTTGTCCCAATCCCTCTTAAACTGGTCTGCAAAGGCCCATAGCATGGACATGAGTGTAGAGTTTAACCTCTCAACAAGACCATTAGTCTGGGGATGCTAGGGGTGGTCTTTAGGTGCTTCACCCCACAGTACTTTCACAGACAAGCCAGCAGGTTTGACATGAAGTTGGCACCTCTGTCAATCCGTATTTCTTTTGGGGAACCAACCCTGCTGAAAATCTCTAACAAAGCATTTGCCACCTTTTCCGCCTCAATGGAGGGCAAAGCCACTGCCTCAGGGTACCTTGTAGCATAATCTACTACCACTAGGATGTACTTTTTCCATGTGGAACTTGGGGTACTCAGAAGTCCCACAGTATCCATAGTGAAATGGCTCCTCAATCACAGGCAAAGGCATCAAAGGAGTTCCCACCTTATCTCCTGCCTTGCCTACCTTTTGGCACTACTCACAGGTCCTGCAGTACCCTGTTACATCTCTGGAAATTCCAGGCCAACAAAAGTTCTGCAAAATATGTCTCGTTATATGTTTTATGCCCATATAATCTGCAAAGGAATATCATGGGCTATGGCTAGAGGTGCCAGAGAGTAGACTCGAGGCACTACCAACTGCTGTATCCTCTCACTTTCTAGCCCTCCCTCAGGGGTCCACTCGCTCTACAGTAACCCTTTGTCCCAGTATATAGATTTCCCCCATCCCTTGAAAATCAGGTGCCTCACTTGCTACATCCCTCGGTCTTGAAATGTAGGGTCTGAGAGCTGAGCCTGTCTCAGCTCTCTCTTTGTTACCCTACCCATCTCCCCTTCCACAGGAAGTCTGGCATCCTCTGACAGCGGTGCCTCACTGTCAGCCTGGGTACTACTACTCATCTCTGCCTTTGCAGTCACTCTGTCCAAGGGAACATCAATACCCACAAGCAGCTGTGGCTGACCATCAGTCTCACTGCTACAGGGTAGCCTCCTCCCTGAAGTAGCCACCTCACCAGTTCTGGCTGCAAGTGTGCTGTCTGTCTGGGTCTCCTCAGGCTACCAGACCCACACGCTTGTCTCCAAGCCTGACTGTGTGTAACTGTATGAGCACATGGTACTGCATTATCAAAATCATTCCCTATCAGGACATCTGCAGGGATATTTTCAAACACACTTAATTGCTGGCTTCTTTTTGCACCCTCCCAGTCAAGGTGAACCCTAGCCAAAGGTATTTGAAATGGGGTCCCTCCAAAAGCTCTGACTGGAGTAGACTCCCCAGGCAAGTACTGCTCCTTTGTAACCATTGGAGGCTTCACAATGGTTATGTCAGAGGCTGTGTTTCTCTTAGCAATGGCCTCTTTGCCATTCACTACAATAGGATATAACCTCTTGTACTAGTTTGGTACCCTTGTTGTCTCAAGACAATCTATTGTTGGCGTTTTGTCATTCCCACTTACTGGCTCTCCCTACTTTTGTTCCCCACCTTGCCTCCATGTACATCTGTATGCTACATGGCCTCACTGGTTGAATTTAAAACATTTAACCCTAGGTCCTGGATATGTACCTGGACTAATGGCTTCCCCTACTACTGGCAGATTCTGTTGTGGCAGTCTGGGCTGCGCACCATGGTTTCCTTTAGACCCATGAGCAGCACTGGGGGTCCCTTTCCTGTGCAGGGATGCCCTGCTTGCTAGGTATAGGTCTCCCTTCTTCCCCAACTCATCTGCATAGAGCATTGTCTGTCAGCTAACCAGATCCTCATGTCCTCAGTCAAAGTGCTAAGGGCTTGGTCCCTCATCAAAAGGTCTGCCAGCCCTTCAAACGTGGTGATTTGACATCCACTCACCTAACTATGAAAATAAGTGCTCAGTTCAGCAACATATTCACACACACTTTCATCTGACTTGGGTCTATGCTCACAAAATGTTTTCCTATAAGCTTCAGGTGTTAGCTTAAAAAATTCCAGCAAACAATTCTTTACAACATTATAATTTAAAAAGTCATTTTCAGACAGTTTGAACAAAATAGTTACAGCTTTACCATGGAGAAAGGTGGTCAGGAACCGTACCCAGAGCCCTTGGTCAACATTATACTGTTTACATACCCTCACAAACATATGAATGAAACTATCAAAATTATCCCCCTCTGTAAACTGTGGAAGAAATGTACTGATATTTTGTGCTTTTGGGGTCTGGTTACTCCCTTCCCCATTACCTCCATGACTCTGGTGAAGAGTCAGCATCTCCTTTTCATGTTATCTCTGCCTCTCCTTCTCCTCAGCTTCCAGGCATAGCAGTTTCTCATTTTCCTCAGTCATTAGACACTTCAGTCTCTCTGCTGCTTATATTTCAAAATGCTTGGCCTCCAACTCAGGTATCTTTAGCTCTAGATGGATTTTTACGTCCTCTGTAGAAAGGATGAGCTGTCCATTCTCTTAGTGTTGTATATTTCCATGGCCAGTCTCATCATCTTCCTGGTTGCTATTCCTGGATGCAGCTGTAACTAAAGCTGCAATCATGTCTGCTTTAGTCAGGTTTCCATGTTCCAGTCCTCTTCCCTGGCTCATCTCAGCCAACTGGCTCCTTGTCAGCTTGCCATACTCCTCTGCTGACATGCTTGCCTGCTCTCCTTGACTAACTAAGCTAACAAAAGAAATAAAACAATTGTGATCTGAACTCTGAATGTTCACTGTGTGGCTGATTTAGAGTACAAAAACACCTTCAGTGATCACTGTATACAAGCTACAGCAATTCGCTATTCACACCACTACAAGCCAATTAATATGTGCTGTGGCTAACTCACTACTATTAAACAATTTATATCTGATGTGGATATCCCACCGCTGCCAAACAATTAATATGCAATGCCCATGCACTGGCCCAGTAATCAAGGAGCCTCAATCCTCACCACTAGCACCAGTGAGGGGCATCCACATTGGGAGGATAACAAGTACACACACAGTAAAGTACAATTTCCCTTAAGAGCACATGGAGATCACAGTCAGTCTGGGGCTGGTTTCTCCCTTTCTCTCCAGATCCCCAATTTGACTCCCCACTGGCACAGCTATAGGGTTCAGATCTCAACCGAGTAGTAAAGCCAAAACCTCCACTACTCTCTCTATCCAACCAGTGCTTCATGTCCCTGCCCAAGTAGCTGACACACACACACTTTGAAATTTGATTTATGGTACAAACACACAAACACTCCTGGGAAAGGCTGACACAGATTCACTACCTATGCTCCCTTCTGCCCAGGCTATAAGGCAGTAATCCACTGCCATCAGCTACTCTTATCAGCTACTATAAAGGCCCTTACCAAAGGGTGTCCAATTCTACTGTGTAATGTTACTGTTATGAAAATAGTAAATGTGACGAACAGCAAGGCTATTCTACAGTGGCTTATGCAGTATCACCAAATACATGCAAGTACTCTAAGAGCTTAAATTATCTCTACATAAAACAGCCACAGTTAAAAGGTATAAAATATTTAATAATAAATACTAAAAACACAAGGCAATACTCACTGATTCAACATGGTGATAATAGAAAGCTCAGAAATCACAGGAAATACTTTAAAACAACATTGTAGAACAGTCTGACAAAAATATAGGAAACAGCTAGACTAATCTGGCTATATTCCTATCTATCTCTAAAAGAAACTATGTTCTAAATAACTTTACCTACAAGGCAAAGTGCTGGGAGTTGCTGTCAGCTTCAGAAGAAAATACAAAATGCCATCTCTTTCTCTCTGAGATAGTCTTAAATTGATAATACAGATTACTGCTGAATCATTTCAGATTGCATCATTCTTGCCACATCTTCTTAATTTCCCAGGCTCACAGAATTTAAAATATAACATTTCTTTGTGATCTTGCAGCTGTCAGGAAGCCACAGCAATAAAAGACACTTTACATGTGAAACCTAGTAATTATCTCTGTCTTAGGACAATAAACAAATTTCCAGCTGCAGACATCCTGTCTCTGAGTTTGAGATCACACACAGTTGTAAAATTCTTTACTTATCAGCTTTCTTCCAGCAGGGCGCAATGTGGTTACATTTTTGAAGTTCAGCACATAACACAGTTTTCTTACATTTGTCAAACAAGCCTGTGGATCATATTAATATTTACAATGACATAGAATTATTTACAAAATTCTATCTAGCTGGGCTGGCAGCCCCACAGTTTATCACAATAACAATTAAAAAAATGTATCACAGCTATCACCTGAAAGAGTTAATATAAACTGGTTATCAGAGTTTTACCAGATGGGATAAAGAAGCAGATAGAAAAAAAATAAATGTGTGTATGTGTGTGGGGTGGGTAAAGCACATGGAAAGTCTGTGCGAAAGTTTTCATTCAACAAACAGGGCAGAAGTTAAGTGAGTGGAATAAATAGAGACAGAAAATGAAGGACCGTGGATCAACAAAACTTTTTCTACCCAAAAATTAAAACATCACAAAGATACTCATGCAATTATGACACAGCAGCTAGGAAAAAGGCTTGTCCAGAACACAAAGGTTTATAAAAGCAGCTATAACAGTTCTAATAACAAAGTTGCATATTCATAATCTCTAAGTACATATGATTAAAGCGGTTGAGACAACATACGTACCAGTGCAGTAATGTAATAGATAATAAATGTATAGAGCAAATATGTTTGTTGCTTACAGATCAGTAACCTAGTAAGTAGCTACGAACCTATGGTCTCATAAATTTTTGTATATTTTAAGTGAAGTCTTCATAATCCACATATATAATTCTCTCAAAGGTTTTTGCATTCCTTTGAAAGAATGATGCACACGCACTATGTTTCCATATTTGGCCCCCAGAAAGAAACATCAGATTGTAAATATCCAGTATGCTGAACCCACAAATGCACTAATATTACATCACTCTTTGGTAACTTATTAATGCTCTGGCTGGTTACTCTGCAACTAGCTGGCATGTAAAGAGTCCACTGTTCTGTCCCTTGTCCCATTTCCCAGATGTTACTTCCAATCATTTATTCTGTTATTTAAATTATGTTCTGAGACTGCATTTTACCTCTCTAGGGTGTTTTAACATTCCTCATGGTTATGTGATCATGGCATTTATATTGTGGAACAGTTTCATGGTTTGGTGAGTTGAATCTTGATAATTTGGGACTAGATAGTTTAAGCTTGGCAGGTTAGAAATTATATTTTCATACTGGAATGGTTATGAGCACATTTTTTAATAATTTTCATAGTACTAGTAAATATTATTAATATTTGCATTTCTGCGTAAATAGAATGGAAAGAATATAAATCACAGGTTATCGTATAGTGTCATCTGAGAGATGGCTTGAAGAAAAACAAAAAACAAAGCCACCACAGAAACTTGGCATCCTCTTCTATGCTTGGGAGGCATATATTGTTTGCATATATTGTTAAAACACATAAAACATTTCCATATTTATGTAAACATATCCAAAAACAGATGATTCAGATATGACTTACAAAAGTTCATCAAAAACGGATGTTCAAAAACTGTTTTGTTATTGATGCTGTGCTCCTAGCAGGCAATGTTAGTCATAAATAACAAGTTGGAAAATATAACATTTCCGTACACAAAATGAAAGATAAAATTGTGATTACATTTTGGACTTTTGAAATCATCACTGAAATGATGAGATGATTTTTTTCCTCAAAAACTCTGAATTTTCCATTTTCTCTTATGGTTTATGAGATACTGACATTGATTTGAGGCAGGTTTGGAAATATATTCTGCAAGACATTGACACATCAGGATTTCCCATTAAAGGCTTCAGACATCAACACCCGTGCTTAACTTGGAGCAGAACTCTGTGGTCTAACTATTTACTGCAAAGGGATGAAATGTTAAATTTATTAGTATTTTCCTTAGAGTAAATACACTTGCATATACACCAAATTATTAGTAATAATGATAATAACTGATGCATTATTTGAATTCTTTTGTTTTTGAGATAGTAAAATTGAGATTATTACTATGTTAAGAGCTGAACTTCTAAAGTATGGTAGTTTAATTGGGGGTATAATGTACTAGACACTTGAAACTCTCAGTCATTTGGATAGCCTACAGCTTGCAGCAAGACATGCATTAAATGTATGTGCTGATATGCATTTTGTATTAAACAATAATACAACTACATTTTTCTAGTGACAAACTTCAAACATATTGTTGATGATGCACTAATTCTAAGACAGTCATATAAATTTGGCATTAATATATTGCACATTCAAGTTCAAATACAGTTTAAGTGTTTTATCTAATCATCTAGTAGTGATAAGTACAATGACAGTTAAAGCAAACATATTAAACAGGAGTACATAAAACATTGAATAGTAATTAAATGATTAAATGTGGCTAAAATATAAATTATTTAGAAAATACAATTGGACAAATCTTGCTGAATGATGTTAATCAAAAGTCAGCTCACTAAATTGCAACCTTAATGATCATTGAAAGAATCAGGGACTGTCTCAGCTAGTCAGGTAGCTCATTTCAGAGACAGGGACCCTGATAAATGAGGGCCTGAATGCCTGAGTATTTCAGACATGCCCTTGGAGCAACTGACATTCCATGGGAGGCTGAATGCAAGGAGAAAGAAGGCCAGCACCATTCCAGCACATCCTGACAGAGGGCGGACCCTGGCAATGTGGTTAGATACACAGTGATAAGATCTGTATAACTGATACACTACCTGAAATCAATACAGTACAGCTCACACAGAAGCAGAATAATCTGCTGGTATCTTGATACTTCAAGAAGTAATTGGACCATAGAGTTCTGCACCAACGGTATACATTCACGTTCAATAGCCAGAAGCCCCAGATATTGACTGTCAATCTGTAGCCTAAGCAGAAAGAGACCAGGGTATGTACCATGGAAGGGAGATCTACAGAGTTGGGATAACATGTTTTTATGCAGGAGATACTCCTTAGATGATAACTAGATAACATGGTCCTTTAAGATAAGCTTGTCATCAATTACTACTCACAAATTATGCACCTCTGATATGAATTGAAGCTTGTCTCCATCATAAGTAACATTGGTACAAAAAACTGGCATCACTGAATCTTTAAAAGTGTTACAGTTGATCATGACAGCTGTCTTGGATTTGTTCAGTTTCAGCCAATTATTGATTATCCAGCCATGGACGCATTTCAAGTGTCTATCAAGTTTATTGATGGCTAACACAGATTCCAGAGGAAAGGATAAATACTACTGCTATTTGTCAGCAAAGCAATCGTATGCAATCCTGTCCTATAAGTAACATTTATCAGAGTAATGGACCAAGTACTGAATGGTTCTATAATGGGGTGTTGAGTAACAACCCGATGAAGATAGACTCAAGTGACCATAAACAGTAGCAGATTTTTCCTGATGAAAAAAAAAACTATAATTTTTTTTTTTTTTTTAGTTTTTTTGCCACGTTCCCTTAGTTATAGATACTAGTTCCATGGTCTAATAACCATGGAGTTAAAGGCAATTAAAAACAGTGAATTCCTGCTCACACGGCAATAGAAATGGAGCTGGCAATGTTTTCCTTTCCTTAGTCTATATTAGCTCGTCGCAGTGCAATTGCAGCGAACACCAGATTGTTGAACCTCATTCAGTGAAAATCATTTCAGTGATTCGCTAAATTTACCAACAGCAAGTAAATACTTGCCCTACAGCACAACTTTGCCCTTGTATTCACAGTAGTGCGATCTCGGAGTTGGTGTATATATAGTTAGGGGGTAGGTTTGATTTGTGTAGCTGTCAGTCATAACATAGATTTACAGCTCATGCAGGCATTAGTGAGTTGTAATGAGCAGTGACTACTCACACACTAGCAACACTTAGAGAGTATTCTCTAATTATGGGGTAAGAGCTGATCTAGCCCTACACAGTACCACTGATGGTCTAGTAATGTTTCAAATTATCCAATGTGATGGCAGGGTCAATGGTATTAAAAGCCGATAAGAGATAGAGTAGAAAAAGAACTGAGACATGACACTGATTCTTCAGCATATAGAGGTCACTGAACACCAATGTTTGAGCTGTCTCAGTGTATTGTACAGTCATTGAACTGGAGCACATCACTGATACAATTACATATCAGCTAAGTAACCAGATGAGTACAATCGGCCTTATGAAGGACCTTATGAATGAATGGAAGTTTCATGATTTGACTATAGTTTTACAGATCAACAGAAGTTTAAACAACATGTATTAGGATGGCAGAAATCAATGCTTCCTTCAGGTTTGCAGGAAACACTCCAACTGCATGGGAGCTGAGGGCATTCCACTACAAGACTGGCAAGTACCCCCAGACAGAAGAAGACCAGCTTGGCAGAGCAAGGGTCTTGTCCACACTATTTACAAGGTGATTATGCCTCCTGAAATAGTTCGTCTGCACATACTGCTGCATACCTGCTCTTCTCAGAGCAAGCTTGGCAGAAAAATATTGATCAGTTAAGCTACATTTTTTACTAGACAAAACCTTTCTGATGGTGAGGCAGGCTGGAATGTAAAGCCTGTCTACCTCCTGGAAAGAGTGCTATTGGACAGTGTATTGCAGCAGAGATCTGTTGTTATAAGTAGAGATGTTGGGGACATCTCTGCTTGATATAATGAGAAATAATTGTCAAGCCCAAACTAATTGTTGTCCAGGCTGGTACAGCATCACTTTTTCTTCAGCCTTCAGTGAATGATCTGAAGCTTGCTGAGCTCAGAGTCGAATCATGGTGCAAGTGGAACCAGACAGGCTGGTCATACTTGACATGGGGCCAGGATTTCTACCAAATAAGTATGTGCCTGGTTTTAGCCCTTAGCTGTGGCATTTCAGTCCTTTAGCTAGTCAGGTAAAATTGTACTCAAGTAGGCGGCAATTAGGTTGAGTCTCCTATATTGTATAAAATGTAAGTCTTGAGGTTTCAATCAGGTTAGGTTAATCAAGTATAAAATCACAGAATAGTGCATTGAGATGATTAGTTCCAGCATCACATCACTTATTTTAAGTTGCTAGACCATGTCCAAAGATTGAGCAAATATATGTGTGGGAGAGGTAACACTTACCAAATGCAAAGAAATTATTTTATGAACACTACTAATTCCTCATCAGTCATGATGTTCATGGGACCCTCAATAAGATATCTGGGAGGTGATAGCAGAGAAGGGACTCTCAATGCAATATCAAGAAGATGACAACACAGAAGGGACCCTCAATAAGATATCCAGGAGGTGACAGCACAGAAAGGACCTTCAATGCAATATCCAGGAGTTGACAGCACAGAAGGGATTCTCAATGTGATATCAGAGAGGTGACAGCATAGAAGGGATCCTCAATACAATATCTGGTAGGTGACAGCACAGAAGGGACCCTCAGTATGATATCTGGTAGGTGACAGCACAGAAGGGACCCTCAATATGATATCCAGGAGGTGACAGCACAGAAGGGACCTTCAATATGATATCTAGTGAGTAACAGCACAAGGGATACTCAATACGATATCCGGTAGGTGACAGCACAAGGGACCCTCAATATGATATCCAGGAGGTGACAACACAAGGGACCCTCAATACGATATCCAGTAGGTGACAACACAGAAGAAGCAAGGCAGTAAGAAAACTCATAAAGGAATGTTTGCACACACTGACTAGGTAATAAGTGTGGATATACTGTCAGTTTGCTTCTGCATGCTTTGCTTAATCAAAGGAGTTGACATTTCCAAGTTAGACTCTCTATAGCACAGTAGTCAACTGCAATTTTACCTCTATCCTGAGACAATCATGGGCACAGAACCACAGTGAAAACACGGGGAGCTAAATCCAAAAGAAGAGGAACATATTTATTTTCCAGTCAGGTCTTTATGATAAATGCTTTGCAATCCAATGCAGCAAACTAGACACAGTACCTGTCTTACTAAAGACAGACCTTGTAATGAAATACAGCATTCTTGAGGTTGCAACAGGAAAGCAGGCCCTACTTCCTGTCCCTGAGTGTAAGAGGGTTCAACAGGTACTTCATTCAGAACACACATATAGCTACCACTATGATGTTTTACCCCATGGTTGGAACTGCTGAATACCAGAAAGTTGCAAACTCTGGTCTCTAGTAGCCCCTAGTAGGGTAACAGTACTGAGATGCCATGTTTCTTTATGTATACCTAATCTCTTGCATTTATAAACAATGGTCCTGGGTAAACTCTAAACAGTATGTAATTGTTTTTCTAATCAAATTTCAATTTATAATAGGCATAGTGGGTAAATCTCTGAAAGTAGTGGATCAGTTGATTTACAGGGATGGCAAGGGAGGAGGGTGGAGTTGGCTCAGCTATGTACTACCATGATCCTTTGTAGGTGGGTCAGCAACACAAATATATGGCTCAGGCTGGGTGCTGTGGCTGTTAGACTCAATAGCCAGTGCCTACCAGTGTGCAGAAGCATGTAGTCACATGGAGAGGGCATTGTTGCCTCTTCTGTGAAACAGACTGTATGTCCTTCTGTCCAGAGGTGGGATTTGGTCATTACAGATTTCTTCATTGCTAGGTTGCCAGTGAAGACTCAAAGGCATCCTCCTGTCTACCTATGCCCTCCTACAGAATGCTCTTAGTCTGGCACTGCGTGGAATCCCTGGTGTGGGAGGAAAGAATGTCTATGTCTTGTTGAGAAGAAGGCTTGATAGTTGTCAGGTAAAGGGGCAAAATCCACATTGAAAAAGAAATCCAGTTTATAGTAAGGATCAGTGATTATTTGTACAGTATAACTTACATGAATGTGAAGTCATTGACAACAATACAGCAATTTGGCTTTATTGGCCTCAATGCACCCATAAAAACTTAAAAAGTAAAAAATCATGTGTATTCACAAGCCATGATGCTGAAACACTTGTATGTCCTTAAGGGGTCATTTGCATATCTCTATTACACAGTGAAGACTTTTGCTTGGCTGAGTATTTCTTGCAGTTTTTTCCTGAATGTTTGTCTGTGTAACCTTATTACCCTCTGCTTGGATGTTGATGATTAAAGATGCTGCATAACAACTGAACAATGTTTTTTCTTAGGCCTTTTTAATCTAAATGCTGAAGATTATTTAGGTGATTAAAAAGTATGTGCACCATACATCTCAACTGTCCAGATTTTTGTCTCATATTTTTGGTCCGTTTTTCATAAAATTGTGTTTTTTTGGCAAACTAGTGGTAACTTATTAAAGGTTGAAGTTAGAAAATAATCACAGACATTTGAGTTTCAGACTTCATATCCTTTAGAAAATTCATGCTAATGCAAAACCTGTTATTCTATCAACCTTCTAAGTTTTTAAGAGCAATATTTAAAAATTGTCCCTATTTTTGGGCATTTGTCTAGATTTCTTGCTCCAAGAGGTTGAGAGGTATGATGTGCACCAAATTCAATATCTTAGTGTAATAAAGAAAGGAACTTTCTTGTATGTAATGATAGATGAGACACTGTTCTTGGTCTGAATTAGAAAAAAAATCTGTACAAAATAATTACCATCAAATATATGCAAAGTGTTATTTTAGTTATGATAACAGCAAAATTAGAAAGATTCTTAGAGGAAGGACTATTCTATAGAATATCATGCAGACTAAAGACAGCTGTAAGTTTATAGGAGACACAGGAAAGTTATGCCAGTAGGCTGTATTACGACTGGCTTGATGGAAGTCATAAAAACAGGAAGATGAATATACATAGTGGAAAGAATTTGCTTTCGGACTCAGCAGAGGATAGAAAAGGCAGCACAGTCTGTTGCCACTTTGCCTGTTTCCTTTTCATGATGTCCTGTGCAGAGGAATACTAATACAGGAGTAGATGGTGTGGTCTGCCCTGGGTGCAAAAAGTAAGGGGGTGAAATGTTGTCTTTTAAAAGCAACGAGCCTGAATCCTTTACACCAACTACTAAACTAGTAAAGAAAAAATAAGTTTTGGTGCATTTTCAAGAAATTGCGAACTTCAAGGGAAGAGACATTTATTGCTGCTCATGCTAAGTCTATTTTCAATGTGCAACTGTTTTGTTTAGCAAATGGACATAGCACAATACATAGCATATTTACTTTTGATACAGAAGGCTGTGGGCTCTACTTCCATAGCGTGTAGATGGATTATTGATATTGTGTTGTACTTTAATTGCTGGGGGGTGGTGGTGGTGTATGGCAGTCCTGAGTGTGTCCTGCTTTATATGAGATGTCTAGTAACTGTGAACCTATTGTCGGTTTGCCATCCATTCCCTACTGCAATATTACCAGCTTACCAATTGTTTTTTTTAATGTAACATAGGAAAGTTATTCTTCAAGGGTAGTAGGCACTAAATTTGTAACATGAAACACTGAAATATAAAAGTGTTTGCTAGTATTAAAGTCTTCATTAGTTACAGATCTCTTTAATGTGGAACAGATTATTTTTGCTTTTACAGAGATTGTGCATATTTACTGATATTGGTGGATTGTAATGACAGAAATCTTTGTGGCCTTTAATGGTCAAAATGTTCTGAAATGGGCAGTTTTGCCATTATTGGGTCATATATTTTGTTTCATTGCTTGCTGAAAAAATGTTCAAAACTACAAATTTAAAACACACTCTAACAAGTAGTGCTGTATTATACAAGGAATATAATTGGTGAATCAAAGAACATATGCATATATGCACGGTCCTAAAAAATGTCTGCAATGGGACTATGGTTTGAAAAAAACCCAAAGGTAAACTATCCACCAGTGGCCAAATGCATTTTCTTTTAATGTGGCTTTCAATGCCATTTCAAGGGCAAAGAAGTTTACTGTTAATGCTAAGTCTGTTTTCATTGCAAGACTGCATTGCTTGGTTCAGCAAATGTCTATCAGTGTTTGTGTTATAAAATTTGAAGTACAAGTTTTAAATTAAATCCAAATATCTGTAATCATTGTAGAAGCAAATAAGAAAATAGTATGCACACTGAGAGTTTTGAGCAGTGTTTATTGTAACTTGGGAGAAATAGCCAAGTAATGGGACAATGAAATGGCTGTGGGGGAGGTGCTGTGTGTGTGTGTGTGTGTGTGTGTGTGTGTGTGCACGTGTGTGTGTGTGTGTGTGTGTGTGTGTGTGTGTGTGTGTGCGTGTGTGTGTGTGTGTGTGTGCGTGTGTGTGTCTATGTCTATGTGTGGGGCCTGATCCATTAGCCTACACAGGGTCCCATTTGACCATGATCCTTCTTTGAAGTAAACGCTTTGTTTCTTCCTCTTGTGTGCATCCTTGTGTCCATGCATCCATCCATAAAAAAGTGGTACAGGATTAGAGGAATCTCAGAAGGAACTACAGACAGGACTGGAGAGAACCACAGTTATTTTTAAAATTAACAGCAGCCTTCTAGTTAACCCAGCCACTGGGGATGCACAAGCCAGTGCATTTCTTTGTGCCAGTCCCAAGCCCGGATAAATGGGGAGGGTTGCGTCAGGAAGGGCATCTGGCATAAAATTTTGCCAAATCATACATGCAGACAACAGTACAGAAATACATACCGGATCAGTCGAGGCCCGGGTTAACAATGACCGCCACCAGTACTGTTGGCCAATAGGGTGCTGGTGGAAATTGGGCTACTGTTGGCCGAAGGAGGTGAAGAGGGGGAAGGCATGCCCGAAGGCAGGTAAAGGTACGACTGTGATAGTGAAGGTTAGAACTTTGAATGTTGGCAGTATGACTGGTATAGGGAGAGAGCTAGCTGATATAATGGACCAAAGGAAGGTTGGTATATTGTGTGTGCAAGAGACCAGATGGAAGGGGAGCAAGGCTAGGTGTATCAGAGGCGATTTCAAATTGATTTATCATGGTGTGGATGGGAGGAGAAATGGCGTAGGCATTATCATGAAGGAACAGTATGCTAACAGTGTTTTGGAGGTGAAAAAGTGTCAGATAGAGTGATGTTTATGAAGCTGGAAATTGATGGTGTAATGATGAATATTGTTAGTGCATATGCTCCACAAGTTGGGTGTGCGATGGATGAGAAAGAAAAATTTTGGAGTGAGTTGGATGAAGTGGTGATGACTGTACCTAAGGGTGAGAGACTGGTGATTGGAGCAGATTTCAATGGGCATGTTGGTGAAGGGAACAGAGGGGATGAGGAAGTGATGGGTAGGTATGATGTTAAGCAAAGGAATGCAGAAGGTCAGATGGTAGTGGATTTTGCGAAAAGGATGGACATGGCTGTGATGAATACATATTTTAACAAGAGGGAGGAGCATAGGGAGACATACAAGAGTGGAGGAAGATGCACACAGGTGGATTATATCTTATGTAGAAGGGCCAGTCTGAAGGAGATGGGAGACTGTAAAGTGGTGGCAGGGGAAAGTGTAGTTAGGCAGCATAGGATGGTGGTTTGTAGGATGACATTAGTGATCAAGAAGAGGAGGATGAGTGTGAGGGCAGCACCAAGAATCAAATGATGGAAACTGAAAAAGGGTAATTGTGAAGTGATTTTCAGGGAAGAGTTAAGACAGGCACTGGGTGGCAGTGAAGAGTTACCGAATAGCTGGGTAACTACAGCAGAGCTAGTAAGAGAGATGGCTAGAAAGGTGCTTGGTATGACATCTGGAAAGAGGAAGTTGGACAAGGAGACCTGGTGGTGGAATGAAGAAGTACAGGAGAGCATACAGAGAAAGAGGTTGGCGAAGAAGAAGTGGGATTGTTAAAGAGATGAAGAAAGTAGACAAGAGTATAAGGAGATGTGGTGCATGGCAAAGAGAGAGGTGGTGAAGGCTAAGGATAAGGCGTATGAAGAGTTGTATAAAAGGTTGGACACTAAGGATGGAGAAAAGGACCTGTACCGATTGGCTAGACAGAGGGACTGAGCTAGTAAAGATGTGCAGCAGGTAAGGGTGATAAAGGATAATGAGGGAAACGTACTCACAAGCAAGGAGAGTGTGTTGAGCAGATGGAAAGAGTACTTTGAGGAGTTGATGAATGAAGAGAATGAGAGGGAGAGAAGGTTGGATGATGTGCGGATAGTGAATCTTGAAGTGCAGTGGATTAACAAGGAGGAAGTAAGGATAGCTATGAAGAGGATGAAGAACAGAAAGGCTGTTGGTCCAGATGACATACCTGTGGAAGCATGGAGGTGTTTAGGTGAAATGGCAGTGGAGTTTTTAATTAGATTGTTTAATGAAATCTTGGAAAGTGAGAGGATGCCTGAGGAATGGAGAAAAAGTGTTTTGGTACAGAGTTTTAAGAATAAGGGTGATGTGCAGAGCTGTAGTAACTACAGAGGGATTAAACTGATCAGTCACAGCATGACGTTATAGGAAAGAGTAGTGGAAGCTAGGTTAAGAAAGGAGGTGATGATTAGTGATCAGCAGTATGGTTTCATGCCAGGAAAGAGCACTACAGATGCGATGTTTGTTCTGAGAGTGTTGATGGAGAAGTACAGAGAAGGTTGGAAGGAGTTGCATTGTGTTTTTGTGGATCTAGAGAAAGCATATGACAGGGTGCCTAGAGAGGAGTTTTGGTATTGTATGAGGAAGTCGGGAGTGTCAGAGAAGTATGTAAGAGTGGTACAGGATATGTACGAGGGTAGTGTGACAGCAGTGAGGTCTGCGGTGGGAGTGATGGATGCATTTAAGGTGGAGGTGGGATTACATCAAGGATCAGCTCTGAGCCCTTTCTTATTTGCAATGGTGATGGATAGGTTGACAGACGAGATCAGACAGGAGTCCCCGTGGACTATGATGTTTGCAGATGACATTGTGATCTGTAGGGAAAAGGTGGAGGAGACCCTGAAGAGGTGGAGATATGCCCTAGAGAGAAGAGAAATGAAGGTCAGCAGGACTAAGACAGAATATATGTGTGTGAATGAAAGGGAGGATAGAGGAATGGTAAGGATCCAGGGAGTAGAGGTGGTGAAGGTGGATGAGTTTAAGTACTTGGGATCAACAGTTTAGAGTAATGGTGAGTGTGGAAGAGAGGTGAAGAAGAGAGTACAGGCAGGATGGAGTGGTTGGAGAAGAGTGTCAGGAGTTATTTGTGACAGACAAGTACCAGTAAGAGTGAAAGGGAAGGTCTACAAGAGGGTAGTGAGACCAGCTATGTTATATGGGTTGGATACAGTGGCATTAACAAAAAGGCAGGAGTCAGAGCTTGACGTGGCAGAGTTGAAGATGTTAAGATTTGCACTGGGTGTGACTAGGATGGTCAGGATTAGGAATAAGTATATTAGAGGGTCAGCCCAGGTTGGAAGGTTTGGAGACAAAGCCAGAGAGTCAAGATTAAGTTGGTTTGGACATGTGCTGAGGAGGGATGCAGATTATATTGGGAAAAAGATGCTAATGATGAAACTGCCAGGTAACAGAAAAAGAGGGAGGCCTAAGATAAGGTTTATGAATGTGGTGAGAGAGGACATGCAGGTGGTTGGTGTGACAGAGCAAGATGCAGAGAACAGGAAGAAATGGAAACAGTTGATCTGGTGTGGCGACCCCTAATGGGAGCAGCCCAAAGAAGAAGAAGAAGAACTGCAGCCTTCTAGTTGCACAGTAGTACAATGCAGCAGAGAGTGTTGCAGCTGAAAAGTTTCTGTTTTTTTTTTTTGTTGAACTAATCTGGGTGAACTGAATTAATCGCAGCAAGTGAATCAGCCAGGGCATTGTGGACTACTGGACAGAATTAAGCATTTTTTTAATGCGAGTATAACCAGATTTTCTTTCTTATTTTTGTAGAAGGGGAGCATGGATGGTGGCTATGCTTGTGTGTGTGTGTGTGTGTGTGTGTGTGTGTGTGTGTGTGTGTGTGTGTGTGTGTGTGCATTTGTTTAAATATTTTGAAATTGGATATTTATGTTCTTTTTTTTTCATTGTACTCTTCTGCCCTGTTTTTGTTTTGGTAGGGTGGGGGTGGGGGATAGCCAGCTGGTCTGCTGATTAAAGTAACTTGCCCTTCCATTTGCTTAGTTTAAATTCTGCAATTACAGCTGGCAAGTGAATATTTGTGTTAATAAATTGGAATATTTTTATCCATTTTTGGAGAGAGGGTTGGCCAGCTGTGCTGTGAATGAATGTAACTTGTCCTTTTCATGTGGTCACTTTAAATTCAACCCTTAAGGTGCATTTGTGTGAATAAATCTGAATATGTATGCTTTTGGGGGGTGCCAGTAACCTTGTCCTTTTCATATTATTTTAAAGGGAGGCTAGTGTGCAATAAATTGAATTTTTTGGGTGAGGGGGCTAGGTGTGCTAACAGGAACATATTATAGGTTCATAAGACAATACTAGGCTATTGATCTGGAGGCCCTTATAAGCCTAGCCAAGAATTTCACCCATGTTCCCACAAAGTCAGCACCTGCTTTCCCTGTCCAGCAGGGACACAGGTGGGATCCCAGGGGTATATTTTCTGTTTCCCTTCCAGTTATCCAGGTTCCTCTTAAAGAGGGCTAGTGAGGTACTCTGCTTGACATGGAGAGGAAGTCTATTTCACAGATGGGGGAGTTGGTGGGACACAAATCTCTCCCACCAACAAGTTCTATTAATGTAACAGACCAGGTTGAGACCTTGCATGTGGGTTGCATGAATGGAGTTTGACTTATGGATATGCAGCAACTCTATTAAGGCTAAGTCTGAGATGGCCTTGTATGCCAGACACAGGTCACCTCTGAGCAGTCTGTACAAGACTGAGTAGAGGGGCAGGGCTTTTAGCCTATCTGTATAGGATAGGTGTTTGAGTCTGGATTTTCCTGGTCAGGAACCTCTGTGGTCTCTCCAACTGCTGCATGTGCTTGGTAAGGTACATGCTGAAGGGGGCATTGTACTCAATAATGGGTCTGATAAGGGAGGAGTACAGGGATGTTATGACCAATTTGTTCCTGGATGAAATACCCTTACTTATGAAGTGTGCCATGTAGAAAGCCTTCCATACAACAGAGGCAACATGGAGGTCAAATGTCAGGTTGCTATCAACCTGGGTGCCCAAGTCCTTTACGACTGATTGTGTGCTTATTATGTTGTTATTAATGTGATAAGTAGTGGGGACACCATTTTCCACAAAAGGGATAATGATGCATTTCTTGGCATTCAGTATGAGGCCATGCTTCTGGCACCAGTCATTAGTTTGGTTAAGGCCCTCTTGGAGGAAGTTCACATCACTAGGAGAATTTATGACAGTGCCCAGCTTGCAGTCATCTGCAAACTTGGTCAGCCACAGACCACTGGTTTTGGCTTGCACTTCAGAAAAGTATATCCCAAACAATAGAGGCCCTAAGACCAATCCTTAGGGTATGCTACTTGTCACAGGCCTACTACTAGAGGTGGCTTCCCCTATTTTGACTGATTGGGTTCTATCAGTGAGCCAATTAGCTACCCATCTGGTAACATATGGTTTTATGCCTAGCTGGGAGCATTTATCTATTATGGTGAGTGTGGAATAGTGTTGAAGGCTTTGGCTAGGTCAAGGTAAGCATTGTGCTTTGGTGACTGTTTCAAAGAAGTCAACCAAGTTTAACAAGCATGATATCCCTTTGACAAAACCAAACTGTGTTGGATCAAGTGTTTGGAGGTTGCCAATATTTTTGTTTATAAAGTCCACGATAATGCGTTCCATGGCCTTGCAGATCAGGCTAGTTAGGCTGATGGGCCTATAATTGCCTGGGTCGGTGGACGCTCCACCTTTGTGCAGAGGTTTGAAAGTGGATGTCCTCCATTCTGCTGGGATGAAGCTTGTGCACAGACGTTGGTTGAACAGTGTGCCTTGTGGTGCTGAGGGCTCTTGCCTGAGTTCATGTAGGACACAGCCAGAGAGGCTGTTGGGTCATTTGCTCAGTTTAAAGTCTAGCATTGAGGCCTGGCTAATGCACATTTGTGCAAAATAAATTGGAATATTTATGCTTTTCTTTCTTAGGAGGGGGTGGCTAGCTGGCGTCTATATTATAAGATTGAATGCTTAGGTGATTGAACACCTAAACATCGAACTTGTAATATCGAAACCAAAAACATTGACTGGAGAAGGAAAACACATTGGTTGGCCATGGAAAAAAAAAATAACTTTGCACCCAAACTAAGTGGGGGGATTTACCCCCCCCCATACCCCCTAACTAAATATACCAACTCTGAGATCGCTCTACAGTAGACAAAATGGGAAAATCCAGGGAACGGCCAAGGGAAATCTTTCCCTGCATTAAATCTTCCGTTCCCTGTTTTTTGCTTTCGATATTACAAGTTCGATGTTTAGGTGTTCGATCACTTAAGCATTCGATCTTGTAATATAGACCCAGCTAGCTGTGGTGTTGATGAAGTAACTGGTGCTCAGTTTACATTTAGACATTAACAGCTAGTGTGCATTTGTGTGAAATAAATCAGAATATTGTATGAAACACATTTGAAATTGTCCCCAGTTTTACAGACTGTTCTTGTATTTGCCTAATATGTTTGACCTGCAAGTTACTCACATATTGTTTGCTTAGCTTATAGTCTGCATTTACATGACTAGTGTGCATTTGCATGAAATAGGCTGCAGTCTTTATTTTCTCTCTCTGGGTGCTGTATTTGTAAAACCAACTTGAAACTCTTCCTGATTTTGCAGAATGTCCCTAAGTTTGCTTCTTCTTGATCTGTTCTTAATAGAATCTGTGGTCAACTGTTCACATAATTTACCAAATCCTGAATTCCTGGATCAGCTTTTAGGGATGTGTTGTCAGTGTCATACTGTCCTTTCTGAAGGAGACAAAAATGCATTTTTGACATTTACCCTTTAGTCCATGATTCTGGATTTTTTGGGACAAACCTTTCTGTAGGATGGCTGAGTCTTTTGGGATTTTGAACACTGTTCTTAGCTTACTTCTTGCTGGCCATTATTTTGTTTCATTTCACGTTTGTTACTAAAAATGATCGGCATGGATAAGGGGGTTTTAGAAAAAAATCTCCACTTGGTGGGGGAGTGTTAAAAAATGTTTGCTCTGGTTGTCAAATATGCTAGGCTCACTGCTGATTCTGTGTACTTTAGCATTAGTCCCTAAAATAACATGCTAGAGTAGAGCAAGTTGAAATCCATGCAACAGATGCAAGGTAAGTAAATTACGTAAAGGGGAAAACAAACACCACACCAAATGGCTTCTTCAAGCAGGTATCAAACAGAACATGCTGTGCTGGTGTTAAAAAGTAACAATAAAAGTCTAGCAGATGTTCATCGTATTGATCACTGTTGAGTAACCTTAGCTATATGGGTTATATCCTGCCAAGGGTATAACAGCCAGCCAGCTTCCAAACCTTCAGGACACCTTCCATGTGCCCAAACTGTCAGACAACTCAAGCTGAGCTGACTAAAAGATAACTTTAGGTGCCAAGTCCTTCAGAGCTTTACTGCCATTGAAGAGCATGCTCTGAGCCTTTCAAGGATCGATAGTCAGCTTCTGCTGTTCCTTTGCTGGGCAGATAAGTTCCTTTTGGGGAAAAAACTTCCATTTTTCTAAATATTGTTCCTGTTTTATCACTTTCCTCTTCAGGGAAGTTATTTTAAGATAGGAGTTTTTTTTTTAATGGATTGTCATGAGACTGTATTATTTTTAAATGGGAATGGTTTGTTTTTCCTGTCAGTTTAAAAGTTATGTCAAAGTAACTGAAAACTATTTTATGTAGATAAATCATGTTTATTTTACATTGTGATGCTGTCAAAGTGATTTAAAGTGCTTTTTACTATGTTTTCCTGTCAAAAGTGGCCTTTTTTAAAAGACTTGCAGTTTTTTCTGGCATTTGCTACTTGTCTTCCCTGGGAAAGAGGCACCATTTTGGCCTGACCATGGAGCAAACTACCTGGCCCATGGTCACTCCTCTTCCAGCCACAAAAATAAACAATTAAACAAACACCCTTTACTACTACAGCAGACTAGCAATTTGCCTCAGCCACAGGTGAAGGACTCTGCTGTGGCCATTTGTTGTACCTTAGACTTTCACCTCGCATTCCTGTGGTTTAGCACCCTGAGCCACTATAGACTGGGGGTTAGCCATTTTCCCTCAGTGGGTAAGGGAGAAGCATGATTGTCAGTCCTGGCAGAGGAACAGGGCAGGCTTCCTTGTCGTGTCAGAATGCTGCATCCATCCCTGGGGAAGCTGCTGCTGCTGCCATTAGTAAAATGCTTTACTACATTTTTCTTGTCAAAAAGTAGCAGAAAACTAAGCTTCTATATACTCCTCCTCAAATTTATTTGGTCAGTTGTACTTTACTAGGTCTGGTTCAGGGTTTAGTTTAGGCTATTGAGCCTTCTTGTAAAGTAGTTTCTAGGAAAAGAAGAGGGATGCCTCTTTTCATGAAAAGATTCAGGATTCTGAATCTGAACAGGAAGATGAAGGGACAGATACTGGGTTTTCCCCTCAGTTTCTCTTTCTCCCTGGTGGGGTTTCTTTTTCTCCGAGACTATTGCTCAAATGTACCAGTACTTTCAGTGGGAGAACAGTGAGGTTTTTCAGTCCATCAGAAAAAAAATGAGTCACCACAAAAGGATTTTCCAGAATCTACACCCAGTCCTTCTGTTTTGTCTGCTTTAGAGGATGTGTGTGTCACTGCCTGTAATTTTTCTGATAGTCAGCCAGCTGCCCCTAAAAAGGCAGGCAGGATGTATAAAGTTCCTCTTTCTTTTACATTTTTATACACTATTCCCAAACCTGACCCAGCAGCTATAGCTTTAGTTGATCCCACTGCTGCTAAGCACCTTACTCCCAACCTTACTCTTTCTGATAAGGATGGGAAAAGTATTGATAAGTATGAGGAAAAAGTGTATATTTCTGCAACTTTGATTTTCAGAATTTTGAATTGTCAGGTTAATACATTAAATACATTACATTAAAGTTTGTTCTAACTAATTGTGAAAATATGAGAAATGTTTTATCTGTAGTTTTTTCTTGTGAGGAAAAAGCTGCTTTAAATAATTTAGTTTCTCCTATTACACTGGTCACTACTCGGTTTATAGTGTGTGCAGGACACTGTTGATACTTCTTCCAGGGCTGTGGCCACTGGTACTATTTTGAGGAGGTCTGCATGGCTACATTTTCAGAACAACCTCCCAGATGTTGTTAAAAAAGAGATGTTAAATTCCTCCTTGGTTAGAGGGTTTAGTGTTTGGCGCCTCTGCTGTAGAGGTGATCAAAAAGTGTCTTGAAAGGGATAAGTAGACCCAGGGAATCTCAATGATTTTTCATTCCTCCTTTTTTTAAATTTACAAAGGAATTTCTAACTTCTCTACAAGATTTGGCAAAAAGCAGAATAAACAGTCTAAACAATTTACAGGTAAAGAGCCATTTAAGAAGAAATGGCAAGTGAGTTCCAAAAGGTAGCCTCAAACCTCCCATATCATAGGACAGTCCAAGTCTGAATGACTATTCAGGAGACCTTGTGACCCCCTCCCACCCTGGCCTATGTTCTATTCCAGACGGTCTGAATCTCTTTTTTCTATGGCAACAGATAGTTTCACACAAATGTATTCTGAAAATTATTAATCAAGATTACAGATGGCAGTGTGAGGAAATTCCTCCTTTCCAGGGTGTCATTCCTCATCCTCAGGTCAGACTCTTTCATTTCCACTGATTCTTCTTCACAAGGTGTTCCAAGGACTGATAAAACCAGTTCTTCCTCCTTCCCAGGTGAGGAAGTGTTTTTATTCAAGGATGTTCCTAGTGCAAAAGAAAGAAAATGCGTGGAGACCAGTTCTAGACTTTTCTTTCCTAAACCTGTTTGTGATAGTGCCCAAATTCAAAATCATGTTACTTCACAACCTGTTACCTCTTTTTCCTGTTTCCTGGTAACTCTAGATTTAACAGATGCTTATCATCACATCCCTATTCATCAAGACTTTAGACAGTTCTTACTGTTTTGTGTGTCTGGATCAAATTATCAATTCTTTGGCTTACTCTTTTGACTATCCACTGCATCAAGAGTTTTCTCAAACTATCTAGTTTATAGTTCATTGCAGGCTAAAGGGTATCCACATTTTTCCATATTTAGATGACTTGCTTATTTTTACAGAGTTTTTTTCAAAGTGTCAGGAATCTCTCTCTCTCTCTCTCAAGATATATTACACAAGCTGGGATTCCAAGAGAACATTCAAAAGTCTTTCTTGACTCCTTCACAAAGGATAGTGTTCCTGAGATGTCAGACAGATACCTCAGTTCAAAGAAGTTTTTTTCCCACAAGAAAAAAAATAGATGTATATCTAGATCTATTTCTAAAGTTTTCCACTTAGACTTTGGTCACTGCGAGGGAATACCTCAGGAGTTCGGGTCTAATGCATTTGACTGCTATGATTTTCATGATCCCCATGGCAAGACTCCACATATGCAAAGATACAGTGTTATCTGTATACTCTTTGGTCCCAGCACCAACACTCTTTTCTTTTTTAGTCCCAGTGCTGGGGTTTGTCAGTAGAAAATCTCTTGGTGGAGACAACAGATATCCTTAAATCCAGGTCTCCCCTTACTCCTCCCTGTTCCAAAGCAGTCAAGTCACCACAGATGCCTTGAGCTTTGCTTGGGGAGCAGTTTCAGGTGGGATACAAGTGCAGGGTGTGTGGGGGCACCAAGAACAGACACACATACACAAGCACATACATTTCAAACAGATGATTGCCCTGATCAAGGCACTCAACTTTCTGAATCATCTTTGGTCCCCAGGACCTCTTCAAGTTGTTACAGACAATACCCCATTCATGTAGTACATTAACAAGATAGGAGGAACTATGCTGTACAACTGTGTACACTAGCCATGTTAACTTGGGATATACCTTCACAGCAAAATCTCACTCTACAAGAATTCTACATTCTGTCAGAGCAAAACTGTGTGGCAGACTGATCAGGACCAGAGTAAACCCTCACGAATGGAAACTAGATAAAGGGGTCTTCCAAGATTTGATCCATCTGTAGGGAGTTCCTCAAGTAGACCTCTTTGTCTTTTCTCTGAACAATCAGCTAGAAAGATTCTGTTCCAGAACCCCATGCTACAAAGCCTGAAAGACAGATAGCTTTTATGTTTCCTTAGACAGTAATGTTCTGGTATGGTTTTCTACCCTTTCCACCAGTATCCAGGGTACTTCTGATGATTCAGAAGGAATCCCCAAGATCATTGGTGACTCATTTCTGGCCCATGCAGCCATGAATCTTCCTTCTTTTGTAAATGTCCAGAGACAATTACAACAAGCTTCCTCACAAACTGGATCTACTCACACAAGAACAGGGGTGTTTGATACACTCTGATATTAATCAACTTCAATTTCCTGCCCGGATGATAGGGTCTTAATTCCTTTTAGTCACCAATTTACTGCGGAAGTGCAGCAGGTACCAATGGAGGCAAGAAAGCCTATTACTAGAAAATCATATATTAGCAAATGGAAAATATTTCGTAGTTGGTGCAGTCAACATAATAAGCACACATTCAGGTCTAGTTGTTCTCCAGTTTTACAATATTTGTGTGAGTTACTATCCTTTGACCTTTCTTACTCCTCTGTCAAGGTTAATGTATTGCTTTTAGTTCTTTGCTTTTTCTTTCTATAATTTTTCATTGCAGCCCTTTTCCCATTTATGACATCATGGAAAATAACGTGATTCATGTCCCAAGTATCACATTTCCCCAACTAGCCTAGGAGAAGTGGGAGTACTGCATGTTGGTGTAGTACAATTTCGTGAACCACTATAACAATTAAATCCTCTTCTTTCAATGCAGTCTCATATCAAACGTTTTTTGAAAGAAGCCCATCATTGTGATCTTAATTTTGTATTAGACAAGCTAACACTTGCTAAATTTGACCCTGCTAACCAGGCTGACTTGAGGTTCTTAACATGGAAAACAATTTTACTGTTTGCCCTGACCTCAGCAAAAAGGATATCTGAGTTACAAGCACTTACAGTGAGTCAGCTCTATTTTATTTTCCACAGGGGTGAGTTTCTTTGAGAACTAATCCTTCTTTGACGTGTAAAGTGGTATCTGAGTTTACTTTAAACCAATTCAAAAAACAAATAAACTCAGCCAGGCACCCTGGACCCAGTAAAGTCTACTTCCAATTGAATAAAAACAAAATAAACTTGCTGCAATAATCCCAAACTATGTAAAAGCTCTTTAAACCAGATTAAATGCTTACATTCCGCAAAAGGGAGCTTCATTAAAATAAAACAAAATTCAAAATAGCAATTTAAATACACTCTAAACATATCCTGTTGGTCACATCATTAAAAACATACAACATTCCATTGGTCACTACCCTAATTGGTCTAAACCAACTGTATTAACAATAATATTATTACAATAAAAACATTCATATAACAGCCAAAATGTGTATATGTAGGTGTGTATATAACCCAGGTTTATATGCAAATAAATATAAAAAATATAAAAAAATAAAATACACTCAATATTTCAAAGCTGTCTTTTTAAACCAAATTATCCATCTCCATTTTCTTATTTCAATTTAAAAATGAGAGAGAAAAGATAGTCCATACCATGGATGTCAACAGACAACTCGGATACTATCTTGAAAGAACTAAATATTTCAGATCTTTGGATCAATTGTTCATTTCTTGTGAAGGTAAGATGAAGGGACAACCTGTGTCAAAAGTCTATTTTCAAATGATTGTCTAAGACTATTAGCTTTTGTTATACTCACCATAACAAAACTAACCCAGGCAGGGTCAAGGCCCACTCTTTTAGGGTCTTGCCTTCATCTATGGCTTTTTGGAAAAGGCTGGATTCTAGAAGCTGTTACTTCTATTCTGTATGCACTTTTACAAAGTACTATAGACTTGATTACTTTTCTACATCAAAGCCAGACTTTGCTAGGACCAGAACGTTCCTGGATCTTCTGCTTCTGTAGCCCAAATGTAGTACTCTAGGGTAGTCTACCTATATAGCTAAAGCTACTGCAGCAGTAATCAATATGATGAAGATAGTAGAGTTGTGTAAGTAAACCTACCATAACAGTAGATGTTCAAATGATCACTGCTGCAATAGCCACTCCCTCCCTCACCCCTCTTGTTTTTTATGTGTTTTTATGCCAGGGTATGGACATTTGATTTTAGTTCTTTCTAGCATTATCCTTTCAGATCTCAGCTTATCTCTCTCACTCTGTTGGCAGGAAATCTCTTAAGGGCTTGGCACAAAAACCTGTCTTTTATTCAGCTCAGCTTGAGCTGCGTGGCTGTTTGGGCATGTGGAAGTGTCCTGAAATTTTGGAAGCTGGCTGGCTGGTATATCCTTGTTAGGCTATAACCCTAACTAAGGCTAATGTGGTTTATATTGTATAAGCATCTATTGCACTCATGCAATAGTCCTGCTCACAGCCAGTGACTAGACTAAAGGTTTTTGTTGGGCTTATCTGTTAATTGTTTTACTATCCAAACAGTTGAAATGGTTTTATTATGACCCTGGCTCCTCTTAGCTAGTGCGTTTGAGATAAAATGCTTAGCTACTCCCTAGCCTGAGCACTACTTTTACATTATTGGTGGTCCTACTCATGCGGTCTAACTCTACTGTCTATACAATAGTAGTTACATTCATCTCTGTGTAGCATGTTCACAATGGATTCCTTTAGCATTTGAACTACTTTGTTACTAATATGTTGCATATCTATATTACCTACACTGCATTTGTATGTAGTTATTGTAAGATGTGCTGATTATTCTCATTTCAATATTGGTTGATGTTTTTTTTTGCATGTAGATGTGGAAAGCTGTGCTGAGTCTGTGATTACAATACTAGTATAGCTATAGGTTTCTGTGCTTGCTTTGTATTTCATTACTCTTCTTTCTACAACTTCTCCTTTAGCTTCCCGAACCTCTGCCCATTGTTGAACTTTGAAATCACCCTACTGGTCGTGGAAAGAAAACCAGTGCCTTGTACAGTAAAGGACCTGTTCTACCCACTCCCTGAACTATCTCTACAAACTAAAGGACTATTGAAAGTATGTGTTAATAGCTGTTTTGCCATTTCCATACCCCTGCTAGGTGGTTAGGAATGGCTCTGTACCTGGTGTTGCAGCAGCCAACCCCATTCCTAAACCAACCCCACACTCTATATTATACTCTGGCCCTCTTTTTGCTTTTTTCCCCAAGTTCTAAGCTCCTCTTTCAGCTCATCTTTGCCTGGGATCTACCGTTGCCCAGAGTTATTTTAACATGGCTGGCCACTAGATGGCAGCCTTTACCTACTCTTAATTTCTCACCCTGGTGTAGCACCTTTTATCCTTTCTAGTGTAGTTTCCCTATATCTACTTACTTCTTTTACTCCCTTATGAGTGTGTTCTGCTTCTTCTACTTAACATCCTTGTGTTTTTTTCTCTACTCCCTCTGTGCTTACTCTACTCCAAGCTTGCTGCCTGTTTTACTGATTGTTCCTATCCTGACTTTTACCTTTGGCTTTTCCTGCTCCATTCACCCTATGGGCTCACTCTGCTCCCCTACCCTACCCCCAATTTCCACCCACCCCAGGGGTCCTACACTTATACTTCTAAACCACACCCTTCTCTCAAACTCACCTAATCCTTAGCTCTTCCTCTCACTGCCTAATTAACCTATCCCTGCACTACCTTTACCTAATCCACTATACCTTCTCAATAGGTAACTGAACCTTCTTTTACAAGCCTAGGTGTGTCTGCCTACCACTCCTACCTTCCTTTCAATACCTCTACTCTAATATTTACCATGCCAACACATACCATCTCAATACAGGTCAAGCTGTTACTCATTGCCACACTTTTACCCTGCCTAACCTCAGCCTACCTCTTAACCTACTTTGAACACCCTCAATATCTTTATATTCACTACCCTCCTAGACATACTACATTAACCCTCAACATCTCCTGCAATCACATAAATATAACTTCCGTGCCAAGCTACCTACTAGCAAAATACCACAGACTGAATCACATCAAGTACAATATTCTAAAAACCAGGAAAGCTCTAAACCTGATTTGCCATTTTCATAATGCCTGGTATAGACCCAAAAGCTATTGCTTACAAGATGGAGACATTCACCCAAATCCAGGCCCTGCTAGTACATCAACAACTAACAATCTTAACCCTTCTCTCTCTATGACACCTACCCTTACTACACTCACTAACTCACTATACATTGCACATCTCAATATATGCAGCATTAACAACAAAATTGCACACCTCCATGCTCTATTGGATGTGCAAACTTTTGACTTATTATGCCTAACAGAGACATAGCTAAAACCCTATACTCTGGACGTTGAAATCACCCCACCTGGATACAATATTATAAGGTCTGACCGCAAAAATAAGAAGGGTGGGGGAGTAGCTATCCTTTTCAAAAACAGCCTACAAGTTACCTCGTTACACTGCAAACCACCTCCAGAGAGCAATGCTGAGATCCTTGCTCCCAAACTTCAGCTAAACTCTAGTAAATCCATATACATCATCTGTATCTACCTTCCTCCAGGGAATAATATCAGTATACTCGAGGATATCCTTAGTTCCCTATCACCATACTTCCCACAATAAACTATTATCCTGGGAGACTTCAATATTGACTGGAAGTATATCAGTACTGAACATTCCATTTCCCTTACTGACTTGCATGGCTTCTCACAAATCATTTACTCCCCAACTAGAATTAATAAATCAAACAAAAAGGAAAGCATCTTAGACTGGATTCTCATAAATAAACACCACCTGACATATAAAGCAGGAATTTTCCCTGACAATATCAGTGACCATTCGTTAACATACTTAATCAGGCAAAAAAAAAAACAATATTCCCCATATAGCCACATATAGGACAATAAGATCCAATAAAGACTTCTACCCTGAACTGTTCCAAAATGAACTTAGGGCTTGCAATTGGTCCTCCTTAAAAAGCCTCCCACTAGAAGAGGCTGTTACATACTTTAACACTAAATTCTTAGCCATTCTTGACCAGCATGCTCCAAAACGTACTATAAGAATTAGGGCTAAGCCAGCCCCTTGGCTCTCTAAAGATACCAGACAGAAAATGCTACTCAGAAACAAAGCTTGGACCAGGTGGAGAACTACCAAAAGTACTTCAGATCACCTAACTTTTAGACAGATGAGAAATGCAACAAAAAATGATATTCTCTCAGATAAAAAACATTTTTATAATGAAATGCTACATAAACACCAAAATAATCCGCAACAGTTTTGAACAAGCATCAATAGACTGCTTCACCCAGGTCAAAATAGGACACCTACCCCACTAGGTCGTCAACAGGATAACCCTACACAAGCTGCTAATGCCTTTAATACCTATTTTACAGAAGTTGTACAACCTCTAGCTAACCTACTTTCTCCTGACAGCTCAGCCCTTCCTACATCCAGTACTAGCTCTGTCCCCATATTTCAAATACAACCGATCCCTACACACTACATCTGTAAACCTATCCACAAACTAAAACCTTGTACTCCATCAGCTGACCAGCTTCCTGCAGAATATTTGCAGAAAGCAGGTAGAGCTGTTGCCTATCTAATAGCCATCCCCATAAACAGAACCATTAATGAGGGAAAAATTCCAACAATGTGGAAAATTTCTCACATTATCCCCCTACACAAAGGAGGGAACTCTAATGAACATTCTAACTATCATCCTATAGCTCTACTATCTCCCTTGGCGTAAATAATGGAAAATGTATTCAGAAACAACTACTGACCCATCTAATTCAAAACAATCTGCTTGCAGAGTGCCAACATGGCTTTAGGCCATTCCATAGTACCACTACCACTCTCCTGTCCTTCTCTAACTCCATTAACAAAAACGGAAATAACAATATTTTCACTTCTGCTCTCTTTATTGACCTTTCAAAAGCTTTTGACATGGTAAACCACCAGCTGCTAATAAATATTCTCAAATCTCTTTCTCTTCATGCACAGGCCATAAAATGGTTCAGTTCCTACCTCAACAATAGACAGCAAGCAGTGCTTTGGGAAAATCACCTAGCCTCCCACCTGCCTGTCACCCTAGGCATCTATCAGGGCTCCATTTTAGGCCCTCTCCTTTTCTCAATTTTCATCAATGATTTACACTTAGCAATTCCACAGGCTACTTGTATACAATATGTAGATGACTCGACAATAATATGCTCAGCCAATTCCTCATCTGAACTGCTATTAAAAACTCAAGAAGTATTTAGTATAGTTGAAACATGGTTTCTTCAATGTTGCCTCCTATTAAATCCCAAAAAAACAAAACTCCTACTATTTACTCCTAACCGTAAGTCCACCTAAATTGATTTCTCTGTTACATCTAAAAATGGTACACTCATATCACCTGATATAACAACCAAACTCCTATGGGTAACTATTGACAACCACCTCACGTTTGATACTCACATAAACAATATAGTAAAAACAGTCAACAAAAAATGGGTTCCCTCTATAGGATTAAACCCTTCCTTACTCCATCGGCTAAATCCACTATTGCCCACTCCCATCTTATCTCTACACTTCTTTATGCCTCTCCTATCTATACTAACCTGTCTAAAAATAATCTTCTGAAACTGGCTAAATCCTACAATAACATAGCCAGATGTGCCACTGGACAATCTTTCAGAACCTATCACTGTCAAAATCTATTACAGCTTGGTTGGCTGGAACTTGAGAATCATCTTACATTTAACCAACTTACAATTGCCCATAAGACACTTTACCAGCCTCATAAGACCCCCATACTATCTTCCCTTATTTCTCCATACAAAAATCTGAACACCTTACGTTCCTCTAATAAAGTACTTGCTTGCACAAGCAAATCCAATAACATGGCTGGGGTCTCTCTCTTCTCAAATACAGTTGGGAAAAAATGGAATCGTCTTCCTTGTGATCTTACATCACTTTCCTCACTAACAATTTTCAAGCAGAAACTTAAAATACACCTTAGAAAATACTGGCTATGTCCTAGGTGTAACCCTGACTAACCTTTACTTGTCTGTTAACAGTTGTTTTTCTCTTCTTCCACCTTTCTCTTTCATAGACCATGTCCCTTATTCTGATTAAAATATGAATGTAAGCTAAGTAATCAGCTATTAGATTACTTTTGAGGTTCACTAACCTGATGCTATCTCCTAATCTAAATTGTAAAATGAAATTAACTGTATTGTCAGAATTGTTAATTAGAATTTTTGTCTTAGAAATGTAGTATAAGAATCTGTTAATATGTTACTTTGTCATATTTTATATTTAAATCCTTAGTAACTGTCTCTAGAATTTGTAAAATGGAGCTTATCTCCCCAGGCCTCTACTGAAAATGGACATGTATCCAGTTGGACTAGCCCGGTCAACAAATTTAAAATAAATAAAATAATAATGCAGCAGTGATCATCCATGCTATGGTAAGTTTACTTACACAACAGTACTTTCTTTGTTATAAACATTTTACAAGGATTAGGAAATAATTGTTACAATGGGTCAGGGAATTGTACTACACATGCAGTACTGCTGCTTCTCCTAGGCTAGTTCAGGAAATGTGATACTTTGGCAAGAATCACTTTATTTTCCCTGATGTCACAAATGGGAAAAGGCTTGCAAGGAAAAATTATGGGAAGAAAATGCAAAGAACAGAGCAATGGAAGTGGGATGGTAAATACATTACTTTGGGGCTAGGTAAATTGCAAAATTTTGTAATTATTGAACAAGGGAATTTTAGTAGTTTGTTCTGGCTACATTGAGAGAGCATTCTAGAAAAACAGAGTGAGGAAAACAAGGAAGTATAAAGGCATCTACAGACCCATGGTGGACTATTTATAAATCCTCATGTACTAGTTATTTAACTACTTATTTTCATAACATACTGATACCTCGCCAGTACTTGTTACCACAGCATGGCATTGTCTTGCTGATGCTATTCTGTCTCGGTAATCACTAACTGTAACATCATTCTAAAGTTTTTATTGATAAACCATAAATCTAGTAGATGTCAAGCAGTAGCACAGCATGCAAATAAACATTTGCAAAAGGAAAATCTTGTCAAGCATTAAATACCGGTAAAAGGTGTTATACATGTTTATATAAAAACACGGATGCAGTTTAAGACAGGCATTGTCAAACAAACGGCGATACTGCTCTCTACTCTTTCCAACTGAACAGTTCTATAGTTACATACAGACCTTGGTTACATTGTTTGTTTTATTCAAACATTTGGAAAAAAAGATTACTGTGGAATACTAGCAAGGGAGTGGAGATGTGTACATTCAACAGCTGTCATAATGTTACAGGTCTGCAACAGTTTTCAGTGGCACTCAGCAGCTTTCTGTCATGTGACATTTATAGCATATATCCCGCACCATTTGCACAAAATAATAGTACAATAGAAGTGTAACATAAGCATTGATCACCTTAAAGTTATAAATGCTATTTTCATGCCACAAACTATAAAATGTATGCAGCTGTATGAAAGCAAAAAGGTGAAAATGTCCACACTTTCTTTTTCATAATTGCCAGACTTTGCTTTTTATAATTTCATCTTAAAAATGCATGGCACCATTTATGCTTCATTCTAAGTTCTGTTGAGCTTGTGTGTGTTTGTGAGGTCTCTTACTCTCATAATAGATGAAAATATATTTTGTTTTGTAGTAACAGCAAAGTGTTAGGAATTCACCAAAGGGAATCATTATTAGTGGATTAAGATAGAGCAATATAATAAATGTATTATTATAACATTAAAATTTTAACATGCGTTTGTAAGTATCACATCATTATAATTGAAATTTCTTCTTTTAAACTAAGCAGCTTTTATGTGTGCATCTTTTTTAGAGAACTAGAAGTGTAAGAGAAATAGTACAAAAACATAAATCATAATTCTAATATCCAGCAAAAATAGGCATAGTCCTAGTCAAGATGGGTAATTATTTTATAATTTCATTCTTTTCTTTCTCCATTTTTTTCACTTCATCTTTGCAGGGTCAAAAGAGAGATGGAGCCTACTCTATTGCACAGAGCTTAGAAACACTCCATAAACACAAATATTACCATTCAGACTTGCACTGGTGTTTCTAAGGTAATGCTAAGCTTCAACAACAGTCAGAAGACATTTTAACATAATCAGCCTTCCAGCTTCATGCTTTATTAAGAAGTATGATTATTTGGTACCAAGAACTTTATTTTTCTCTGATATGCATTATGTCCACTATTAATATTCGTATTTGTCCAGTAACTGTGGGACCTAAAAGAGGGTTGGGGCCTGGACAGTAGGCTGTATATCTGGGAACCTTCTTTGCCTAGTTTATAACACCCTTTATAATAACTCTACTCCACTCTTTAACCAGAAATGAACAATTATTACCCTTCTATAGAAAACAATTAAGTGTTCATGCTTCACTAGTAACCAATAAATTAAACCTGAACTAACTTAAATAAACTCTCAGCACTACAGTTTAACACTCTTCTCTTTCTGTAAAGTTATATATGTGCAATTAGTCTCAGACCATTACAAACCTAGCCAAAAAAAATCTATTCAAAAGTTACCTCTAGCCTCAAGGAGAGCAAGAAAAAATAAACCAGGGGAGAATTTCAGGCTGCCCATCTGGTTATCTAGGTTTACCTTGAAGGTGGCAAGGATGCTACTCTGCTTGACATATAGAGGAAGTTTGTCTCAGACCTGAGGGATATGTTGGGATATGAATTTATCATACCAACGAGCCTTATTTATCTGGAGACAAAGGTTTATTTTCTTTAACTGAGTATCTGAGGTACCATTAGTTCTGTGGAGGAATAGGGTATCGAATAGGGTTGGATCTTTCATGGCTTGAAATCTGAGACACAGATCTCCATGGAAGAGTCTTTAAGAGAATGAATAATGAGAAAGGTCTCTCGATCTCTCCTGATAACTATGATTTTTTTGAGGCCACTGATATTTTTAGTTGTGAATCTCTGAAGTCTGATAAGATGTGTGATGTGTTTAGACAAAAAAAAATGCCAAAATGTGCATTATATTTAACGATTGGTCTGATAAGATACAAGAAAATGTGAATTAAGACTACTTCTTTGGATCTAGTAGAGATGCCTTTGGAAATTAGATGAGTCAGATGAATGGCTTTCTGAACTGCTGTGCAGACATGATGATCAAATGATAAGAAATTATCAAATTGTATAGGGTGCATCACCTATAAGGTAATTGAAACTGTTTTGTTTAACAAAATGAACTATGCTACATTCTTTTACATTTAATTTTAGACAATTGTTAACATGGTCTTATCTATGTTGGAGCAATTATGAGTCAGTTTCAGATTGCATAATAGCACCCAATTACAGTCATCTGCAAACTTAGTTAATCATAGGCCAGGAGTCCTGGCCTGAAGGCCAAAGAAATAAATTTCAATTAGAAGAGAGCCCAAAACTGAGCCCTGTGGTACACCACTGGCTAACTTGTTTGCTTTCCAAAGTGGCATCTGTGACTCTAACCACATGGGTTCAGCCAAACAACCAGTTAGCTATCCACCAGACAATATAACGATTTATATTTTACAAGTCTGTCAATAATGCCTGGTGCAGCGGTTAGTGTTGCCACCTCACAGCAAGAGGTTCTCCGGTTTGATCCTTGGCTGGGGTGCCTTCTGTGCGGAGTCTGCATGTCCTCCCTGTGGTCGCGTGGGTTTTCATCGGGTGCTCCGGTTTCCTCCCACATCCCAAAGACATGCTGTAGGTGTATTGGACACTCTAAATTGGCCCTAGGCGTGAGTGTGTGCATGTGTGTGCCTTCTGTGGAAGGTTGGGCACCGGGCTGGCAACTTGACACTGTAAAACTCCACTGCCAATCATGAGTGGATAGGTGATCCGCTGTGGTGACCCCTAACCGGGAAAAAGCCAAAAGAAGAAGAAGAAAAGTCAATAATGCCTGCTTACTGAATAGTGCCAAAGGCCAGGTCTATCTACTGTAGTACTGCATAACCATTGTCTACTGCTTTGGTTACTTTTTTGAAAGAAATTAATGAGGTTAAAGAGGTGGGACCATCCTTTGAGAAAGCTAAACACTAACTTGTAAAACTTTTAAGTCCTTTGCAGGAATGATATTACTTTATTACTATTATTACCAAACTATCAACCACTGACCACTGCTCAACCTCAATATACAACTGCAGTATTGTTTACTCCAGCTGATGTTTTTGGAAATTGTATATATGTAAATACTGTGCAGTACTTGATTGGCTCCATGGTGTAGAAGGACGGAGCCCTGACTGCAACCCCAGTGACAAGGGTAAGATTAGTGGCTCTGGCACTGGTGAAGCCAGGCAGAGAGGGAGAGTTATGAAGGGTTGTGGTCCATTTATCTCTATCAGGGTGATGGGGAGTGCTGCAAGTGCTCAGGGATCACATGAGAAAGTGCAATTTTCCAGGTGGAGAGGTGGGAAACCCCTTCCTTTACTTCCAGTGCTGAAAGAGATGACCACTGCAGACAGCCTGCTGGATGGCCCCCTTCAGATGCATAGCTGGGCATGTTCATTGAGACTTGGGGCTATAAAAAAATCCTTCTATCACTCTTAATGGCTGTCTCAGTAATGGTCCTTCCTGGTCCACTCTTGCTATACTGGTAGAGACCAAATGGTAGGACTGACTAGGAAGGGGATGTTGATTGAAAGACAGCAGGGACAAAAAGCAGAAAAAAATACTCTGCATTTGTCTTTGTGTTTAGTAATGTGTATGTATTATTGTACTATTCAACTTATAGTCTTACTGTACTAATGTGCCACTTTTCCATGCTGTGCTGGGCTGTAACTTCTGGGCTGTGGCTGACATGAGTCCAGTTAGCATCAGCCTACTACCCCAGTTAACAAGCAAGCAAGCAAACAAACAAACTGAACAAACAATCATAAATAAATACATTCATATTAACAACTAGATTAAACAACCATCCTTAGTAATGTAAGTATTGTAGGAAATATGAACATATTTAGAGTACATGCTCACAAAAATCTGTGAAATGTGTGATTCTAAGTATCACAATGAGATAATGAGTGTATTTTGCAGTCCTAAATAGAACGTGGGATTAAAGTTTGGGTGGAGTGCAAGTTACAGAGGCTAATTCTTTCACAATTTCAGATACAGCAACTAAGAATGTAGATATTGGGGGGGATCTCCCTGTGTGTAGGCTCATTCTGACAATGAAATTGCAGTGCAAGCCTCAGAATCATTACACAGAAGACTGTGACATAAAATACAGCAGTGAGATGAGATAGACAGTGGAACAGTCTTGTGTAATGTAAAGCTACATGATTCAGAAAGTAGGCATTCAGTTTTAGGAAATTAAGGAAAACATTAGACAAATGATATTGTGAGAGGGGATTATGGGGAGAGGGGAAGTAGATGGAAAAGGAAAGAAACAAGAAAGAAGTGAGACATTCATGAACAAGATAAAGGGATGCTTGCTGAGCATTAATACTGGTATATATAGATAAACATGGGTGTATTGTGAATGATCCAACTACCATAATGTTGAATGCATAACACCGACAAAATAAGTTCAATCATTCACAATACTGAAAATAGGATAAAAACAATTAACACACTAATATCAAGAGAGAAAAAACATTTCCTTTCTCCTTATTAAACTAAAATCCCCCCATAACACTAGCCTCAAATTTGTCTGAACAGTGGCAGTGTTACGGGAAGGTTTTAATGATGGTAAGGTATTGGGTTAGTGTTGGGGGAAGGGAAAGCATTAAAGTTACCACCCATTACTAAGGTGGTGCAGGGGTGGTCCCACCTTTGCCACCTCAGTAATGGGTGCTAATGCTAACCCTACCATTCCCCTTTTCCCCAACCCTAACCCTACACCTTACCATCATTAAAATCTTCCTGTAACACTGCCACTACACAAGATGGACTCAGACATGCAAACCCTCACAAGCATACACAAACAACACTACATCTATCCCCTAACCGAACCCTTACCTAAAATACACAAATGTGCACACAAACATACAGATTCATCGTGCACTTATCACACACCTTAGCCCTAACTCACACACACACACACACACACACACACACACACACACACACACACACACACACACACACACACACACACACACACACACACACACACACACACACACCCCAATCCCACTTACCCATATCAACATTCCACACCATCATCATATTTACTGTTAGGCCAGCCATACTGTTGACATTAAATCACACCCCTGCATATGTCAAACAAGCATACATTTGGTCAAATGTAGGGGTGCAGGGGATATATATATATATATATATATATATATATATATATATATATATATATATATATATATATTAGGCTGGGACTCTGGGACTATAAGGATGGTATAGAAGGCAGGATTTTTCAGGTTAGTAGAGAGGATTTGAGCTGAAACTTCATGAGAAAGGAAGATCATTTTAGTCCTTTGGGAGGGAAGACTATTCCAAGTACTGGAGTATTTTTTTAAGAGTGGGCTGTTTAAGGTAATTTGTGACAGGGTGGTATTTAGGTAGGGCAGCAATGACTGTTATTATATTTTTCAGGTAAAAAATGAGCTTAATTAATAGTTATGGCCTTACAAGAGCATTCAGTAGAAAAAATCATTTCAGGCCTTGAGCCCTTATATCACAGCATAGTATGTAAGCCTTGTGGTAGCAGACATTATCCTTCATGGAAACGAGGTAGCTGAAATGATGTATAAGTACTTAATTAAACAAAGTCAGATATGATGTTTGCATGATAGTGTTTATGCATATAGATGCATATAAAGAAGGACTAGAAACGTTTACATCTTGGGTAACTAATATGACAGACTCTTCAGGTTGTGGACCTTTCCTACTGGATAATCCAAATCATTTGGCTATAAAAGTAGAATTTGTGGAATAGTTGGAGATGCAGTTGAGTAGGGGAAATTTAAACGGAAATGTGAGTTACTGGTAGGGGACATACAGGGGAGAAAAATAGTTTAAAGAGAAAACACTTGGCCATGAGGCTTACTTAAAGTTCCTGATTCAACTGGTGGATTTGGTTACTAAAAACAAATATTTCAGAATATAGGCATGCCTGTGGAAGTAAGGACCATAAAAAACAGATTGCAGTTTGAGAAGTGTAAACATATTTATGATAAAAGTTTATCCAAGCTGCAGGGCAGAGACAAAAGTTCAAGATGTAGTGTTAAAAATCTTCTTTATTCAAAGCAAACCAACGACAGCCTGTAGCACAAGCGCTTTCGCTCGGACTCTTCCGAGCTTTTTCAAGTCAAACAATAACGTATCCAAAGCAAGTGCTTAAATACCATTAAAAATTAATTAATCAATTAAACAATGTCCTGTTTCTTAAAAAGGCAATGTTTTCCTTAAAAACTGCCTCCAGTTACAATCAAGTATTACTGTAGTTGTAAGGAATCATTTAAAATTAAATACATACAACTTTTAGTTGTTACTTAGTTTCCATACTTCAAATCTGCAACTTTTCGTTTGATAATTCATCATTACATCTTATTTAAAGTGCAATGTGCGTTTTCAAATTATGAACAGTCCCATAAAAACTGTGGAATTCACTAAAACAGTATAAAATTTATAAAATACAACACATAAGTGTTTTCATTGTTGTTACTGGGAAGGAATTAGAAACATCCTAACTATATGTAGTTGAAATACAAAAACTTCGTTAACAAGTATTTGGTATCCAGGCTTGTTCAAGAAGGTTGGAAAGATCGCAAACTAGATATTATCAAAGTCTAGCCCTTCTTAGTCTTAAAACAGAACTTATACTCAAGGTGTCATTTAACCCAGGTGTTCTCCCTGCATCCAGCTTGAGCTGCCAGACTAATTCCCTAGATTCTAATGTGGCCTCCCAGTCCCCCCCTCTCATGTTCGGAATAACCTGCTCAAGTACCAAAAATTTTTACTTGTAATTGGGACAGTTCAGGGAATGCTTGTAGAAGGCATTATTTTCCTTCTTTCTTTCAATTTCATACAGATGTTCATATAACCTTCTTCTAAATTCCCTTTCTGTTTTCCCTACATAAAAACTATTGCAGGTAATGCATATTCCTAAATATATCACCCCCCCTGGTGCCACACGAGAACAAACCGTATGGTCGAATGTTCATTTTTCGTGCTTTTAAATAAATGTGTGAATCATTCAATATCATGCTGCACTGTTTGCAAGCCCCACATTTGTAGGTACCCCTACGGGTTTGTTGTCCTTTCTCTTGTGGATGCTGTCTTCTCTCAAAAATTTCTTTGAGGTTCGAACCTCTCTTTCTAACAAATTCAGGTTTGTAAGGGATGGTAACTTTCAAATCATCATTAGTTGCCAGGACAGACCAATATTTCGAGATTATGTGCTCTATTTCAATGAAATTATTTGAAAAGGTTTATACAAAACTATTATTAGTTTGCCCCGTTTTTGTTGATGAAGATGAAGATGTCATTACAGAAACATCACCTAATAATGGTGCATAAGAAGAATCCCTTTGGTTGCAAGCCTCCTTTGTTAGTGTTGTTAACAAGTCCTGAGGGTAACCACGTTCTAAAAACATGTTATGTAAATTGGAAATTTCCTGGTGGAAATCATCCAATTTGCTACACATTCTGGAGGCTCTGATTAACTGCCCCTTTACTATTCAATTAACAGCATTTTTGGACCATATCAACACAACCACTCAGTTCTTACGTTTCACACATTCTGTTAGCAAAGAAAAACTTCATTATTTGGATGTCACCATCTATAAGGATTTTCCGACAGGCGGTTTCCAATCTAAACTCTATCGTAAACTGACCTTCTCAAACTCCTTATTACATTTTGATAGCTTGCACCCTTTTTATCAAAAAAAGGGAATAGTAAAGGGGCAGTTAATCAGAGCCTCCAGAATGTGTAGCAAATTGGATGATTTCCACCAGGAAATTTCCAATTTACATAACATGTTTTTAGAACGTGGTTACCCTCAGGACTTGTTAACAACACTAACAAAGGAGGTTTGCAACCAAAGGGATTCTTCTTATGCACCATTATTAGGTGACGTTTCTGTAATGACATCTTCATCTTCATCAACAAAAATGGGGCAAACTAATAATAGTTTTGTATACACCTTTCCAAATAATTTCATTGAAATAGAGCACATAATCTTGAAATATTGGTCTGTCCTGGCAACTAATGATGATTTGAAAGTTACCATCCCTTACAAACCTGAATTTGTTAGAAAGAGAGGTTCGAACCTCAAAAAAAATTTTGAGAGAAGACAGCATCCACAAGGGAAAGGACAACAAACCCGTAGGGGTACCTACAAATGTGGGGCTTGCAAACAGTGCAGCATGATATTGAATGATTCACACATTTATTTAAAAGCACGAAAAATGAACATTCAACCATACGGTTTGTTCTCGTGTGGCACCAGGGGGGTGATATATTGAGGAATATGCATTACCTGCAATAGTTTTTACGTAGGGAAAACAGAAAGGGAATTTAGAAGAAGGTTATATGAACATCTGTATGAAATTGAAAGAAAGAAGGAAAATAATGCCTTCTACAAGCATTCCCTGAACTGTCCCAATTACAAGTTAAAATTTTTGGTACTTGAGCAGGTTATTCCGAACATGAGAGGGGGGGACTGGGAGGCCACATTAGAATCTAGGGAATTAGTCTGGCAGCTCAAGCTGGACGCAGGGAGAACACCTGGGTTAAATGACACCTTGAGTATAAGTTCTGTTTTAAGACTAAGAAGGGCTAGACTTTGATAATATCTAGTTTGCGATCTTCCCAACCTTCTTGAACAAGCCTGGATACCAAATACTTGTTAACGAAGTTTTTGTATTTCAACTACATCTAGTTAGGATGTTTCTAATTTCTTCCCAGTAACAACAATGAAAACACTTATGTGCTGTATTTTATAAATTTTATACTGTTTTAGTGAATTCCACAGTTTTTATGGGACTGTTCATAATTTGAAAATGCACATTGCACTTTAAATAAGATGTAATGATGAATTATCAAACGAAAAGTTGCAGATTTGAAGTATGGAAATTAAGTAACAACTAAAAGTTGTATGTATTTAATTTTAAATGATTCCTTACAATTACAGTAATACTTGATTGTAACTGGAGGCAGTTTTTAAGGAAAACATTACTTTTTTAAGAAACAGGGCATTGTTTAATTGATTAATTAATTTTTAATGGTATTTAAGCACTTGCTTTGGATACATTATTGTTTGACTTGAAAAAGCTCGGAAGAGTCCGAGCGAAAGCGCTTGTGCTACAGGCTGTCGTTGGTTTGCTTTGAATAAAGAAGATTTTTAATGCTACATCTTGAACTTTTGTCTCTGCCCTGCAGCTTGGATAAACTTTTATTTGGTTTTGGTACTTTATCCACGCTTTTATATTTATGATAAAGCTTTAGAAGCAGAAAATGGTAGAATTTTACTAATTAGTATGAGCTATTTTAGTACATAAAGCACAGACTAGAAAACACAATAAAAGAAGTATATTTTTCATGTTGTTAGAGAGAAATGAAGCTATAGCACCTTTCCTAACTGAATGTAAAAACTGACAGGATTTGCGGAACAGTACAGTGGTGGGAATAGATGGCAGTCCGAAGAAGAGAGAAGAGGTATTATATAGTGTTGCAAGTAAAAAGTTAACCGAGATAAAAACAACCTTGTATAATTTGCAAACTCCTTCACTGAGTAACATTTATACTGAATGCTTTTGTATTGAAGTATTTATTCAAAATGGTATCCCTGTCACAAAATCTATTATTTAATAAAACATATCAATAAAACAATCAGCAAGCAATAAAAACAATTTAAATGGAAAAATGTTGTAGCTTTTAATGGCTTAAAAGCTTAGCTGTCAATAAGGGATATAACAAAATTGCTTAGTTTAATCTTTAGCAGTCTGCCATATGTTTTCTGTTAATTCTAAGAAATTCTGTACATTTCAGCCTCTCACAGATAATACAGACTTGTAAACACATGGAATATACATTTGGTTTCACCTTTGCAGACTAATGTATATAATCTATTATTTAAATATTTTGTTCTCATTGTGTAATGTGTGCATATATAACAGAGATGTTCCACCTTGACACATAAACAGCAGATATACTGTTGTAAGTGGAGTATTCATTTGATATAAATCTTATAAAAGTTAGTGGATATTGAAAAAAAAAACATATGATTAGAACTATACTTGCAATAGCCAGAGCCTCCACATACAAATGTACATTTTTTACTAATGATATAAACTCTATACTCTTTATAGCCTCAGCACATCCATCCTCTACCCCTTTTCCCCATTTTTTGTACATGGAGTCAGGGTGTCACTTCAACAGTGACAATCATCTCGAGCCAAGGTTTACACCGCTGGGTTGCTAGACCTGTCACTGTAGTTCATCCGTGCTACTTACTCGCACACACAATCACACCTATGGGCAATTTAGAGTATCCAGTCTAATTACTACATGTCTTTGGAATGTAGGAGGAAATTGGATCACCCAGAGGAAACTCATGCAATCGCAGGGAGGGCATGCAGATTCAGCACAGAAAGCACCAGAGCTGAGAATCGAACTGGAGAACCTCTTACTGTAAGGTGACAATGCTAACAGCTGCATCACTGCAGCTGCCCAGCCTCAGCACGTATTTTTAATATTCTTTGCTCCATTTGTGAGTAAAATTTAAGTATTTAACTAACTGTTTGACAAGACCTATATTTGCTGACATTATTTCATATGATTTTTTATGGCTTGAACATCTCCAAAATAAGATAATTTAAATGATGTTTTAGAATTCACATTTGATTTCATTGTCATATCCATTTGCTGCTTAATATTTAAGACACATAAATGTCTGTTCTTATGAAAATGCTCTGAGTTTAATTTTAAGACTACAAAACTCAAAGCTGAAAAGTCTAATTGTTTGCAAAGGTACAGGCTTACATTTCAACAGTGTGTTAAAGTGCAACAAATTCACTAGGGCCCAGAATTATTAAATTGCCAACTAGTAGGAATTCCAATGAAGATTTATTACATGAATTGAAGCAATTAAATCATCAAAAGAGTATTGAATGCATGAAATTGCTAATCAAATATGCAGACCCTTATGAAAAGAAAGTAGTAGATGAAACTGCATATTTAGATAATACTTTAAAATTATTCCTGTCATTTTTTTTGTAACAGTAAATTTGTTGTCTGTATGCCAGGTTTTCACCTTAGAATACCTTATGTGAAGGAAAAATCTCTAGGAAATTACAGAAATGAGTTCATGGGTATATATAAATGGTGAGAAAAGCAAATTTTGGTGATTGATTATATCAGCATAAGGTTAAGGCGAAGTTTATATTTTATGCGCTAAAGAAGTTTATGATTTCTCTTATATGTGGAGATGGAAAGAACATGTCAGAATTAAAGGAATACAAACTGCAGACTATAGTAAAGTATACAAAATGTCTAGCACTGAAGACATTAATGCTATGATCCTCCCTATTAACATCTCTCTGGTCTAAGGACACATATCTTGCTCAAGTCCATGGAACAAGCAATAAACATGGCGGAACAGTTTATTCCAAATATGTATTCAAATGTTGGAATTTTCTCTCATTAGACCTAAGACAAATCTTAAATCCAAAATATTTCAAAGCAAACCTTAGGACTCACCACGTAGATTCCAAACTATGCTCTTGCCACATTTTTCCTGTCTGAATGTTGCAACAAGTCAATCCATCTTTCCTCTATCTGTAGTGCCCTTTTGATCTTCTTGTATAATCTAAGCCTCTGGACTTTGATCAGAAGACGCAGTAGTTTAGGCACACCTAGAAATTCTTGCCAAAAAAAAATCTGTTGTCCAGTAGTAATGTGTTCCCCATTATGTTGCACCTGTTATTAACCTAATGGAATTTCGTAACATTATCAATGCTACAGTAAAACTGAAATGCAATTCTGTGGAGTATAATGATGATTTCCAGGATCTACCTCAGCTGTTTTTTTTCTTTACATACTATTTTTGTGTCTTTTATATGATGTCTAACATTTATTTTGCCTCATATTGAATTGCATTGTATTGCATAGTGTCTTGTAACATATGTTAACTATGGAGCTTTTCTCTATGAGCCTTTGCTAAAAAAATGCCTGTCGTGTCCCAGTCTGACTTTCCCAGTAAACAAATGCTAATAAATAATAAATAAACCAATAGTAAGTACAAAGATTCATTAATTAAATTAGACATTTTTAAAGCCTTTATTAAAAGTTGGGTCTTTGAGACATTAAAGACCATGAAATAACTGTCTTGTAATTGTTTTTGATTATGTTTAAATGTGAATTATTTTAATGGTATATCTATATAATGCATTGTATATCATGGGCTCTACAGTCTGAGAAAGCATTTTGTTGTGACAGTGCTGACTGGTTTGAAAGCTGTACAGTAAAGGAATTTGCAGATTATACAAGCTTTTATTTTATATTATCATAGATAGAAAATTTGCTAAAGGAAAACTCAGCCCTTCATTGTAGCTAATCTAATTCCAGAGTTATTTTTCTTCCTATTATATCACCTCTCCTATACGTTCTATAAGGTGAAGACATTCTTCAGTGTCTTTTAACTTCTTCACTTCTATGCTTTTTTTGCCACAGGTCATAAAGCTTTTTCTATGTTTTGCTTGCTCAAATCTCAGTTAATTTCAGAAAGGAAACTGTCTTAGTCTGTGAGACCTAGGCTAGAGATATTATTGTCTCTAGTTACTAATATTAGTTAAGAGCTACACTCTTGAATGAAACTATTTTTAAAAGAGTTAACGTTTAGATAAATCTTTCTGTAAAGAACAAGGATTATCTAGTTATACTAAATCATTTCATAAACAAGTCTATAAATGTGTTCGTTTTTGGACAATGATGTGTTGCTCTTATGCATAATTTAATCACAATCTGAAAGGAAAATAAAATAAAATGAATGCTGAAATCTTACCATATACTTGAAGTAATAACTTTATACCACAGATACCATGAAATGGTAAGCCTGACACCTCAAGACAGTCAAATAATATGGGTTTGATTATTCCTGAAAGCTCTGCCTTTTAGCTCTATTACTTTGAAAAATAGTTCAAATGTATACATCACCCTACAGTTAACACATATTAGGGTCAGTTGGTGAAAAAGAAAAAAAAAGCTGACACAACTTCTAGTAGTCAAGAAATCATTGACTGCCAGCATTATCACTGCATTTAAATGGAGAACACTTCCTTATGTCCAAAATAAGTTGCATAAAAGGGACATGGACTGCACTGTGTAAGAAAGAGAAAAATCAGTGTAAAATGATAGTATTTCTTGATGTGATAGGCCCCATGAAGGCCATTTTGGTATAAAAGAAAATATAATAAAAATAGTTAGAGGGGTTCTGATGCATTAGCATAGAACAGAATATAACAATATTATGAAAAAAAACATATTTTTTAAAATTTTAGTTCAGAGCTGTCTTTTAAGGAAGCAAATTTAAGGTCTTGTAAGGAGGCATGTACAAATATTTCCAAGTGAAATGGGAGATGTGACATTAAGAAAGAGATCACTCAAGTTTAGAAAGGTGATGCTATCTGTTGAATACAAGGCTTACATGGAACAGCTTATGGGTTATTTACTGGGTTGCAAGAGTGGCTGATGAACATTTTTGTTTTACTTTTAAATAAATGATTGCATAAGGGTTGTTTGTGGCAAACAGTCACATGAAGTAGATGGAAAAACTGATTTTTTTTAGAAGAATATGAGAAGTGAATCTGATGAATTAGAGGCTACAAGTGTGTAGTTACTTGGGTATAACTGAACACTTGGGTATAATCAGTGAATTGGGAATAAGCCCCTACATAACTCAGTGGATTGCCAGGAAACAGTACCCAGGAAGTCAAGATTGTTGTGATCACCTCCACTAGGAGAGCAGTCATCAGCAGAGTACCTCACGGGTCCATGCTGGGATCACTGCTATTTGTCATCTGTATTTCAGAGGTAAAGGCAAATGTCAAGGGCCTTTGGCTGACCAGGTTTGCAGATGACTATAAACTGGAGGTAGCATAGATTCCTTCCATGACACAAACATCTTACAAGAGGGTCTAACACAGACAGATGACTGGTATCAAAGTCATGGTCAATGGCAAGAAATGCATTTCTGGAAAAAAGTGCTTTTTGGAAAAACTGCCATCCAAGCTAATTACTCCATCAATAAGACATCCCTAAGAGTTTAACCAGAAGTCAAGGAACTATGAACATATGTAGATAGTAATCTGGCCTTTGACCAACAAGTGGCCAAGGTAGTAAAAAAATCATTCTGTTAGCCAACTTATAAGTAAGCAAAGTAAAATAAAATCCTACGGTTTCCTTTTAGTGCTGTAGGAGCCAGTTGCATCTTGGTTTCTTTTGGGATAGGAGCTGCACTGTGATACCTTTTTTGAGCTATTCTGATTCCTGATATAAGGTTCATGTTGGCGGTAAATCAACTGCAACTTCCTAGTCAGCTAAAAAGGAACAAACATCCTGTTTAGAATATATATTCACATGTAAACTTCATTAAGAAGGAGCCTGGAGAAGTTTCAGTGTCATTCAGTCCTTTTATTGGAATTCAGATATGAATAAACTACATTGAATTGTCTCCAGGCTCCTTCTTAATGAAGTTTAACCCACTGCTATATTCTGGACAGGATCTTTGGTCCCTTTTAGCTGACTCAGAAATTGCAGTTGATTTACCACCAATGTGAACCTTGCATCAGGAATCAGTATAGCTCAAAAAAGGTATTACAGAGTGACTCCTATCCCAGAAGAAACCAAGATATGACTGGTTCCAACAGCACTAGAAGTTAACTGTATGATTTTCCTTTGCTTTGCTTTTTGACCCCTTAGATTGCAGGCAGAGAGGTTGCCAGTATGTCACTTATCACCAAATTCAGGAGAGCTTGATTATCTGACCAAATTATAAGTAAGGGTATGGCATCCAAGTCCAAGGAAGTCATAGTGCTAATTTATTTGGCCCTTATCAGGCCTATCATTGAGTATAATCCCCCCTTAGCATGTCACCTGACTACACATATGCAACATTTGGAACTCCCACATAAGTTGCTTACCTAGAGAATCCAGGGTATAAGCACATTGTCCTATATGGATGACTTTAAAGCCCTATGTCTATACTTGGTTTCCTACAGGTCATAGAGAGGTGATCTATGCCTATCTTTCTCCAGCTGTGTATCAATTTTCCACTCTCCTACCTCCCTGAATTGCATTATGCAGATAATTGAAAAATAAATGAACGCATTAACTAATTCAATAGAAATTAAAATGAAAGTAAGAGAACTTTTGGAAGAGGAGATGAGGGGCTAGAAAATGGTTTATTAGATAAAACTTATGGCTTATTAAAATAGTCTCTACATGATGTAAATGAAAACTGATTGGGCAGCGGACAAAAACCCAGAAAAGGAGAATGATTAA
>NC_056749.1:351433532-351517635 GCF_019279795.1 Protopterus annectens
TGACTCTAAGAAAAACAAATAAACTATGCATTTCTCTGCCTTATTTTGTGCATTTTAAGTTCAAACATTGGCTTAACAAGAACAGAGAAACAGAAGCCTGGAAATAATGAAGAATTGTAGAATATCAGTGATATATTCGTACATTGTGAGCAATGACAGCTTTAGTCACGGTGATTCTGACTTACCATTTTAGCTTCACCTACAGAATGCATCAAATTAACTGCTATGGCTGTTATTCTACATGCATATAAAATCGTCCTGAAGTAACAAATGCCCAGGGAGTGTATTACTACTATACTAGAGACCTCTGGCACTCCCTCTCCATAGCATTCCTATCCCCTGACATGTATGATTTTCACGACAGCCCTCATGCAATAACAGACTTAACCTGAGCAATGTATTATTTATTTAACAGCTCTCTTACCCCATCTCTTTGATGGAGTGCAGCAACCTGTAAGAACTCCGTAGAGCCCTGCATTGCTTTAATGCACAGACATCTTCATGAACAAATGTGCTTATTCACTTCATTATAATATGTCCTTGATGCATAGTAGGATAAAGCCATGACAGTCATACAGATGGCCTGGACTTGATTACTGAGTCCAGGAGCTGGAGCAGCCAGCAGCAGAGGATGGGAGTGAGTGGCCACTCCTGTGCAGAGAAGGTTTTTTCCAATGGCGTAAAACATTTCTCCTGCATGTTAAGCAGTGTGACTCACTATCTTCCTTTAAATGTAAACTAGATAACTGAATGGGTATTCACAAATTTACTCTGGTTTGGTCAGAGTGGCCATGCTGGAAAAAGAAGATGCTGCCTGAGGGAGGGTACTGACGAGGCCTTGGAATACCTATTAATCTATGAATCTGTGAGGTGATGTATGGTGTCAATTAGATTGTGAAGAGGGGGAATAAAAGATAAGCATCAATAGAGGTTTAAGGGTTACGAGACACAAAGGGAAAAAATTACATAAGAAAAAAAGGAAAAAAAAATACCACAGTAATGTAGCTAAGATATGGTATGTGATTAGTGTGTAGTGGATGGAATGGTGGTGGTGGTGGGGTTGAAAAGTAAATGTCAGACTACGCTGACAGTGTCATGCGTGGCAATCCCTATCATTACACCTCCCTTGGAGTTTCATCTCTATACAAAAATACTTACTTATTTATCTATTTATTTTATTTTTTATTTTTGGCATTGAGTTATCCCTGGTCTGACTGTCATCAGATTACTGAACTTATGAGAACTTTTTTTTAAACAAAAAAAATTACATATGATGTGAACATATGGAAACCACTCTATGTTGTTACAGCCCAATATATTTAAAAAGTAACTATACAATCTGCTAGCTTAGTATTAATTTTATGTGGAAGCAGGCTGACTACAGTGAATGAATGTTTGCATCCTGACTATGGATATGTGCTACAGGAGCATACTAAGCTAAATCTTGATTGTTTCAATTATGTATGTGTTGGAAGAAATGGAGTTGGTCTTTTTCTTCTGCCACACAGCATATGGGCGAGCTTTTTGACAGGGAGACTTGACGTATTTCTTTGATATCCAAGGGAGACTCAAAAGCTTTTCTGTAGTTTGAGGGAAGGTCCACTATAAAAGGTTCGGAGAACCTGTGGCATACAATAATATTCCTACTAACAGAATTTTACATTTGCTTAAATGAAACTTGCATAGTCAAAATGTTTTCTGTTGTAAACACAGGAGATGCATATCTACATTCTGTCTTCCAAGAGCCAAAGACAAGTTTTCTTTTACTGATTTTTCTGACTGTAGTACACAATGCATTATATGATGCAATATGTCTGCTTTCAATTTTAATTTAATAAAAAACAAATGTGGGCTTAAACAAAGAAAAGTTAAACATAGTCGCTGATGCTAATTACAGAGCAAAGAAGTAATGCTGTGCACAGATATGTTAAGAAATATGGATCTAAACAAGAACGTTTCTTGTTTTGCAAAATATGACTGAAGGAGAGGATACAAAGTGGAACAAAGCTACATTTTAAAGCCATATAATAAAGTAAAATTGGAAATGACATGGAATAGTTGATTAATAAATCAAAATGTGTTTCTAACCTAGATGTTTACAAAAAATTAGTTTGCGATAATCATACAATAATGTTAAAGTCACTGCAGAAAAAAATGGAAGATTAAATTCTGTAGTGACTTTGCTGAAGTTAAGGAACATAGCAGAGTTCTTGGTTAATCTGTTTTTGGGCTGATCTTATTGAAACAGTACATATGTGACCTCATAATATGTATATTATTATGCCAAGTTTGACGACTATATTAAAATGGCATCATTTATTAACAAAACATTGGTAGTAACTAGCTTTCCAAGCAGATGCTGAGTTCTTCATTGCTTGGTCAGAAAACAATGTTTTAAAAGTGTATCTAGCTAAACTGAGGTGCATACACATAGGAACACCACACAGAACCCTGGAAATATGACTGATCAGCCACCAAATATGACATACTTGAAGCACTTTTGTTTTTTTAATTTCAACAGAACATCATCAGAAATACCATTACAATAAATCTCATCCTCAAATAACATCAGCTTGACGAAGGAATAATGACATCATCCAATGCCATACTTTAAATCATGCGTAATTGTTTAAAATGGTGATGAACCTTAAAAAAACTAAATATTTAGGTAGTAAAATGTCATATTAATGAATAACCAAATATCTTTTTAAAAACAGTTACAACTTTATAATATTTTACTTTTCAAAATACGTTTAATGTTTAAAGTCTTATTGAGTCCTGGTTCTCTGTCTGAACTCATTCACTCCAATGGAGCTCAGGAAGTATGCGATGTAACTTCCAATGAGCGGAGCCTAAGCCTTTTGACAGAATCAAATTATGTCCTCACATAGCAAACAAATGTTCATATCTCTGGAACTATAGGGGTTATGAAAGAGTTGTAAATGGCAAACCCTTCAACACAAACTATTTTATAGTGGTAGTATTCTTTAGATTCTATGTCTTAAACTGAATTTTATAAGTCACAGTAAACACAGTAACTATTACATTTGCAATATTTTGTAAACAACTTTCAGTATCTCAGCAACCACTCAAGTTACACACAGATTGTTAGCAACATTTTATTCATCTAGCTGAGAGCTTTCATATGAGGCTAAAGAGTTTTGTCTGTGTTACCCAGATGTTGAAATATTTAGAAAAAATTGAAAATTATATCTATATAAATTAATATCATAAAAAGAACAGTTAGTATTTCTTTACCTGCACTAGACAGAGGTCAAATATTAATGCAGTTCAGTTTGCCATTGTGTAAGCTTTAAGATGAAATCTTTTAAAACCTTGTACATAGCATGTTTTTGGAATTATTGATGCTAATATGAACAAGTAATATTTGACACCTAGAGGCATCACTAAGCGTTAACTGCAGATGCACCTGGAGGCATCACTGGGATGTAATGAATTAAAATAATTTGCCATTTAAGTTCTCTACATTTTAATACATTGTTAAAGCTGAATGTAGGAACTTCCATTAACATCTTGAAGTACAAAAAACAGAACTTCTTAAAACCAGAATAACAAATGCTAGGAAGACATAATCTCTGTTCCACACACAGAACTGATAACTCATCACTGAGTGTAGTGGGGAATACAATAGCCGTGACATGACTATCGTCTTAATTCCATACATAAAACATGCATAGTAAGCTTGTAGAAGTCTGACTGACATACAAAGAGTTCTTTTTTCTTGAATAAAGGTGATTGTAGTTTTACTGTTGTTTATAAATATATGATCAGATCTGAAGTAGAATATTGCACCTCCTTATGGTTGCCTCATTAGACAAATGCTAAGTATAGAATTTGTGTGATATGTAACAAAATGCTGCATTCAGGATTCTAAAGATCTTGCAGTCAGCATCTAATGTCAGTGGACTTTAATTCACAAAGTAGGAAAAAGTGACTTACATTTGGCCTGTTATTTATTTGGGAGATGCTTTTAGAGTGTCTCACATTAGTACCATTCACATCTTATGGTAGGGTTGAAGGATGCCAAAAAACATAAATATGATATCATACATTAAGATGAAATGGTGATTTATTTTCAGATTGGTCCATGGAATAGTACATTAGATATAATTAAGAAAGCAAGCTCAGTTCTTCATGAAGGACTAGGACAGCCATACTGGAGTGTGTGTGTGTGTGTGTGTGTGTGTGTGTGTGTGTGTGTGTGTGTGTGTGTGTGTGTGTGTGTGTGTGTGTGTGTGTGTGTGTGTGTGTGTGTGTGTGTGTGTGTGTGCATTTTGCAGAATATGTTATGCATTTTGGGCACCAATACTGTTATGGAGAGTGCAGACTTTATAGTAGTTAATGGCATTATTGCATTTATTATGTATTTTTCTATATTAAGTGTGCAAGACAGTAAACTTTTCATGGCCTCCCCTTCCAAGATTAGCAAAGACAATAGGAACATGTTTCTCAGGCTGTTCAGATCAGTCTATTATCTACTTTGTATATTAACTTTAATGTCTGGAAACTCTTATATTAACATAAAACCATACATAGCTCACCTGATGGTCAACTCTCTGAAAGAACCTGCATTGATAAGATAGGAGATATGTGCTCTTACTAGAGAAATAGCACCAGTCAGGTCCCTCATTGCTCTTTCCTGTGCCTCTGCTGAACAGCACACACTTCTCAGAAGTGAATGCAGTTACCAGTCAAGTGTTGTAATCTGTATTTGGTGATGATTGCAGACTGGGTGCACGTGTCAAATCATCCATGTAAACACAGGTACTGCAAGAAGGGCTACACCAGACAAGTGTTTACTGTGTCAGTCACAGGATCACTTTAAATGACAAAAAAATGCAGTATAGTTACCTTCAGGAAAGACAATAGAATATGCTCTTAACTCATTGTTAATACCCACTATCAAAGCCAACACAATTATCCACAGCTTAGACAAATGTTCATAACAATGTTTTATTTTGATAAGTATGTCTTTGTTGTGGTTAGGAAGTCCTTCTACACTGCTCAGCTGATCTGCAGGGGTATTACCTCTAGGTCTTAAGCAGTCTTGATCCTTCTGTACTCTTCCCTTAATTGGCATATCCTTAAAAACAGTGCCCTTTTTGAATTTTCCTCATAAAGCACCTAAACCAACTTCAAAGAGCCCAAAGGATTCCGATTAAAAAAAAGCTGTGAACTATGTAATCTAAACACCTGTGAAAAGCTAAGAGCTATATCCCACTACATGGTGTCATATAGTCTCCTGAAGCACACTCTCTGATTATCTTTTCAAGCACTGAAAATCCTTATCCTTTTCCAGCTTCACAGAACTAATAGCATGTCCAACACTTGGGCCAAATGCCCTGACCTCCACTATAAGAGCAACAACACTTGCTTGTTTGACAGATTCTTAACTCAATGCATCCTCTCTACAGGTCAAAGTACCACCCTATCTACTTTCAAAACTAGATTTATAATTATATTATAGATTGTAAATTCACACTTAGTAACATGGAAATAATCTTCTTGCTAGGGCTAACTAATATACCCTCAATAGTAAGTGGCGTTGTAGTTAGTCTTCTTTTTCCTTCACAAGGAAGCTAAGCTCTGACCTATGATTGTATGGTATTTCGGATTGCAAGACATTTTTTGCAATGAATTCATACATTTGTTTGCATTATCAGCTAACCTTGCAGCTCCTGGAAATTTTAAATAACAGTCATCACATTTCGCATATATCTTTTTTTTATACTGAAACAAATGTGTACCTATTTTTGATCATGGACTAACTGAAAAAATATAACATAACTTCTCTTGGATTACTATTGGAATAAGCATTATAAACTGCACAGCTTTAAATGTATTGCTGTATTTTTACTGACAGTCATTCCTGTTAAAATAATATAGCACAACCCATTTCTTTGTTTGTGATAATGCCCATCTGAAAACTCATACGTTGTTATCAACACTTCTTCCCTTAACTGATTTTGCACTATTAAGTTACATTCTTTGAATAATAATCAATGTATGGAACTTCATACCTTTTTGCAAGAAGGTATGGATATATCCTTCCTCATGACAATAAGCTGTTATCTATACCTTTTTGCAGTAACTTCTTTAAGCATTTGCATCTCTTGATATTTTTGAAAATGGTTTATCTTTTTTTCCTGTCAGGGTAATCATGGTATCTTCAAACTGACTTCCAATTTCTCTTAATGCACATCTTAATGCTCTTGTGAGAACTTATTATTCAGCAAATCATCTGCATGTATCTCTTTTGCAGACTCATTACTTTCTGCCAAGTGACATTTTTTTTAAAAGCAAACATTTTTTGTAATCAGGTGGTACCTTGTGTAACATTTATAACTATGCAATGCAGTTCTTTATTACCCCTTTGCAGTATCATTTCTTCCCAATTACTATAGCCACAACATTTTTCAAAATCATAAATTATGGATAGCAGATTCTGTTCTATATGGGCATATATTTTCTGGCAGTCAGCAAATGTTCTTAAGCCACAAAGAACTGATAAGTGTATTACTTGATTTTTTTTGGTTCAACTACCACTGGTAAAATGGTAAGATCTGTCTCAATTCTGAATTCTGAATTTCTGGCAAATAATTTAAACCAGTGAACAATGATTCACTTTCATGAGGCAAATATTCATGCATATTATGAACCATTTTCAGCATACTAACATTCTCATAACTCAATTAGCCCAATGAAGGGCAGAGTTACCATTCTGGCTTACTAGAACTGAATCTTGCACTTCTCATTCTTATTTTTACAAGAAAACAATTTCTGACCAGATATCTTCACATAATAACCTGAATAAATCTGGAACACTACCTAGATGATTTCAATTTATATTCTAATTCAGTGCACTGAGTGTTTGCACTGTAGTCTATTTGTCTAATTTAAATACACACTGATTATTAATTATCAACTTCTCTGAGTAGATCATTGATCCTATTATGTCACAAATGTCTATTGTGCTCTTGTAAACAACAACCTTTCAGCGTTTACTCTACTCACAAATAACTAGTTTCAATTACTTTGCACTGCAACATGCATGTTGTGGCTACAGGGCTGTCCTCTCATTTTTTCACTTTAGAAAAATGATTTATTTTGCCACAGATTCTACATGTTTGATTCACAAGCTGGCATTTATTTTTATCATACTTTTAGCCACACAGCATGCAGATTTTATATATATATATATATATATATATATATATATATATATATATATATATATATATATATAAAATACATTTCACATAATTTTCTTGTTCATTCTGACATTAATGGCTCATTTTCATTCAAGTTTTACTTGTTTTCTTTTTCTGCTGCACATTAACTTTTATATTGTCCTAACTCCTCCATTACCTCTTTTAGCTCACACAAAATAATTAAAGTGGGATTTTGTCAACATGTCAAGAACTATTTCAGTGAATATTGATAGACATGTTGAAACAACTTTTGCCAACAGTAGAATTGTCTCTTTTCTACTCTGTTGTGTAATCTCAGACTAAGTATATAAGTATAGAGGTGAGGCATTGTCTTCTTACATCAGAGTATAGAGAGTGCCCATATTGTAAAGGATATCTACTATGATGTGAAAAGAAATTAATTCCAGTGATTTTACTTTGTTCTACTGCCATTTGCTTTAAAAGTTGCCAATAGACAGAAATTAATCCCTTTACTTAATGTTAAATCTGCTTATCACAGGAATCTACTTTGCATCTAATAATTAAAGTACCTCACATAATACTAGCTATTAAGAAAGAATCATGTAACTCACCAAATGCAAAGTATTTGGCTTTTTTCTTTATTTCAGTAACATAGGCATCAGAACTTTTTTGTCTATAGTGCCATTCAAAAGAAAAAATATAACAAGGTATAGCATGTTTTTATTGTCACACTAAACCTAAACCATCTATTTCAGCATTTGAATGATAATTCTCTTGGACACAAAACTCAAATATATTCACTTTCTGAGAGTAATTATCCTGTAATTCTGAAGATGGACATATTCCTTAGCCACTCCATTAATTATGACAGGTAAAATATTCTGAGTGTATATATTTGCATATGGAGTGAAGGAAGCTTTGTAGGATATAACGAGTTTTTGTTGGGATTCTGATCAAGGAAACTATTGTGTGTCTTGCTGTGTGTTATATGGCTGTCAAGAAAAGCATAAAGACTACTACATTGATGGCAGCATCAGAGGTTTTAATTGTGAATATTGTACTGAATATTAAATAGAGTAATGCTCAGTTGTCAGTTTGTGGTGACACCGGACACTTATGATTAAGGAAATGTTTTCCTCTGTGATCTAGATGATGCTATTCTTCTTCTACTCATGAAAATTGAGTCTTGAGAGACTTTTTATTGAACTTCAGGAAGGCTATCATCCTTTATTCCAAAGTTGGTAGAGGTGGAGGAAAAAGCTCAGAGGAGAAATGTGTGCGTGGTTGTAGTCATAAAGAAAGTGGCAGCTTGCATTGAGGCTGTGCAAAGCAAATTGAGTGATTATTCTGGTATTTCAGTGAACTGTGTAACGCTGGAAAGCACATATTCATATATGGTATTATGTAAGATCTGGGAGATTTATTGGGTCATCTGTGTGATATTTTGGTAAATTTTCTTGGATAAGTAAAGGAACATATCCTTTCACAGTTGTGGAAAAATACATAAAGATGTTTATGTTGGAGAAGAAACAATACCTTGATAATGATTGTTATGGAAAAGCACCTGAAAAAAACTGAGCTAAAATTTTTAGGTTATGAGACAATACAAGATAAAAAAGTTATGTTTTGGATTCTTCAGTGATTTCAAAAGATTTTTTCCCAATGGGCATTGTTTGGGTCTTGGATGTGATAGGGCCCATTTTGAGGGTTGTGCTCCTTGCTTCATTTGTTCTGAACTAGAAGGTGCTTCAAATATTCAGGATGGTATGGCTGAGTGTCTGATGTCATGGTCTCATTATGATGTAACAGAATATAGGACTTTATGCAATTTTGTATGAATAGTTTAAATATGTTTCTGATGTAGATATGATAATATGAATTTTCTGTATGGTTTGAAAATGTTTCATTGTTGTTATATATGTAATGATGGCACAGTATATTTTAAGACCATGAATAAATGATAAAACTGAATTAAGGTAAGGATGTGACATGTCAGCTCTATTCTTTGCATACTAAAAGTGAAGATGACCTGCCACTTCTTCACCTGGGGCAACTTCTGCTCTTGCATAATGATTTCTTTTTTATCTTGGCTATCATGTGCCTCTACACAATTCCTAAAATGTACTATGAAGTTTGATTTTTGTAAGGTTAACTACCTGGATGTGACTATTTACAAAGATAATATGGAAAAGGGGTTTATCTCTATGTTATTTCAGAAATCCACATATTCAAACTCTGTTAGATTATTCGAGTTGTCATCCACCTCACCGAAAGAAAGCCCTTGTAAAAGGGCACTATGTCTGACTAGCTAGGATGGTTGCTAATGATGATATGTTTATAGAACAATGCTTGATTTTAAAGGATATGTTTTCCAAAAGGAGCTACTCAAGAGGTTCTGTCAATGACATTTTTGAAGAGGTAGAGAGGAAAAGGCACAATGGGATTTATCAGCCCCTCTTGGGGTCAAAAGATAGGCTTTGTGATATAAGGATGAACAATATTAATGAAGGGAGACCATGTGGAACAGAGTATGTGTTATTTCATATAATCAAGATTTTTATATTATTTCAAGAATTCTTAGAGACAATTGGAAATTTTTAAAATGGATTTGGATAACCTGAAAATAGTGGGAGATAATCCCATGATTGTTTACAAGAAGGAAACTCATTTTAAACAGATGCTGGAGAGGACAGGGGGTACAGGAAAGATAGGGCTAATGTACAAATGTGGAAATTGTGCTCAATGTACTAATATTTTAGCAGGGGATGTTGTTAGCATTAGGGGACATATGAATTTCAACAGCCAACATAAGTTTTATTTTTCAAAAGGAGTGGTATACATTTCTAAGTGTCAGATGTGTGATGGATTTTATACTGGAAAGAGAAAAGGTGCACTTAAAGACAGAATATATTAGCATTTATATGAAATTAAAAAGAAGGATAGTAAAAATGCTCTTTACAGATAAAGCATCAATATTGCTCTTTACAGATACATCATCAATATTCATTAAGAATATCCACACCTCCAGGCTAGTTGCTCAGCATAATGCATCAGAGATCATCCAAGTGCAACTAACTCTGGGCAAGACTGCAATCCAAATTGTAACTTGCTACAGATCCCCCACCATGCCCTAGGATTCCCACTCCTTATTTCTTGATACACTGGAAAATATTAGGGTACAACCCAACACCCTAATAATAGGTGATTTCAACTACCCCACCATTAACTGGGAAAACTACTCATGTACCAACTCTTTTGCTTAACATTTTCTGGAATTCATACATTTCAATGCCTTGGATCAACTTATTCACACCCACACCAGGGGCAGCAATATCCTAGACCTTGTCATTACCAACAGGGGTGACTGGTATTCCACACCAGAGGTCAATTCCTCGTTGGTCAGATCCGACCACAAGCTAATCAGCCTAGACATCCACATACTGCCCCACCCCCCCATTAGCGAAACTACTGTAAAAAATTTCTCCAAAGCCAACTTCACGCTTCTTAAGACAGAAGTGGCAAACTTCACAACACCCATGTAGATGGACAATAGAGGTATGGCTGCTGAATTCTACACAAATGCACTTTATAAGCACTTACATGAGTGCATGGATTGTGCTATCCCTAAAAGAACCAAGATGCTATCCTCCAAAAAAAGAAGCCAATTTGGTGGTCCCCTGCCATAAACAAACTCTACAACAGAAGAATGAAACTGTTGCAAAAAAGAGTAAAATCCCATGACTGGAAGAACTCCCTGGTCAGCCAAAGTAAGAAGCTGAGATCCCCTCATAAAATCCTCCAAAGCTAGTTATGAAAACAAAATCTCCACTGATTCTAAAGACAACCACAAAGCATTCTATGACTATGTCAAGAATCTCAATGGCAACACTCAGATCTGCTCTGAGTTACAGCACAATGACACTAAATATACAGAATCAACTGATATTGCCAACATCCTGGCAGATAGGTTTAGTGCTAACATTACCCCCTCACCTCCTAAAGGACCCATCTTTAAACCAGAAGAATGCAAAGTTCCTGTAATCACGGCTGCACAGGTAAAAACCACACTCTCCAAAGCCAAGAACACAGCATCCATGGGACCTGACAACATCCCAGGCTGTGTTCTACATGAACTACAGAATGAACTGGCACCCCACCTAAGCACCATGTTCAGTCATAGCCTCACCTCAGACTTTGTGCTCACTGAATGTCACACAGCAACTGTTATCCAACTCCACAAAGGGGGAGCCACCATGGACCCCGGGAACTACCACGCCATTAGCCTAATGAGCCTGGTCTGCAAGGCCATGGAACGTATCATCATGGAACTTATAAATAAAGACATTGGTAATCTCCAAACACTGGACCCCCACCCAGTTTGGATTTGTAAAAGGAAGATCATGTCTCCTAAACCTGACTGACTTCTTTGAAGCAGTCACCAAAGCCGTAGACAAGGGTAAGGTGGTTCACACAGCCTATCTAGATCTCGCCCAGGCTTTTGACACCATCCCCCACTCTAGAATTATAGATAAACTCACTAAACTAGGTATAAATCCCTATGTCACAAGATGGGTTGCCAAATGGCTCACTGACAGAACCCACACTATGAAAGTAGCAGACTCCAAATCCGACTTTAGACCAGTGACAAATGGAGTACCACAGGGTTCAGTCCTGGGTCCGCTCCTGTTTGGTATCTACTTTTCTGAAGTACAGGCTAACACAGAACGTCTTTGGCTAATGAAGTTCACAGATGGCTGCAAACTAGGAGTCATAATTGAAACCCCTAACGATATGGACATCCTACAAAAGGGCCTCACTGAAACAGATGCCTGGTGTCAAAGCCATGACCTCAAGCTCAATACCAAAAAGTGCATTGTCATCCCCTTTGGTAAAAACTCTGTACTCATGAGCTACCACATAGGTGGTAGTCTACTTAATACCGAAAGTGTGATAAGAGATCTTGGGACACAGGTGGACAGTAGTCTCTCCTTTGATAATCACATCTCCACAGTCGTCACAAAATCCATCTACATGGCACACCTCATCACAAAAGGTTTCTCATCCAGGAAAAAAAGAGGTCATTGTTCCCCTCTACTCATCACTTATTAGACCCATTATAGAGTACAATGCCCCTTTTGGTATGTACCTCAGAAGATATTTAAAACAACTGGAAAGGCCGCAGAAATACCCCACAAAGAGGATTACTGGCCTCAAACAGATGCCCTACGCAGACCATCTAAAAAAACTCCAGCTTTACTCCGTCATGTATCGCCTACTCAGAACCGATCTCTGCCTAACATACAAAGCTATGTCAAACCCATAGCTGTTGGACATGCTCCACTTAAAGAAATCCCAATCCATCTGAGCTACACACTCTAGGGACCTAAACCTTGTCACCACAATAAACAGAACATGCTGGAGGGATAGATTCCTGTCCCAGAGACTTCCCATACTCTGGAACAAACTACCTATCTATAGCAAACAAAGCTCCTCATTAGCACTCTTCAAAAAAATCTTGATGATTGGATGAGAAATAGGAAATTCATCCCAGGGATCACCTCTGTGGCTCTGCTTGACAGGGGCATAGGAAAATAATTTTCTTGGGTGGCGAAAGCCAGGGTACCTTTTTGGCTAGGCTTGTATATGCCCAAAGGCTGATAGCCTAGTACCTACCTATGAACCTATGAACAATGATCACTTTTTTAAGTTTAATGCAATAGACCACTGTGATTTAGATCCTAGGGGTGGAACTAGTGATGAGTTTTTAGAATACCTGGAATTTTAATGAATTATCTGTACCAATGCTACTGAATCTCCTGGACTAAATGAACAAGTTTCTATGAAAGTTTATTGAGACTGAAAGCTAATTTTATGTTATAATTATTTACTGATTTTATGTGTAAAATAACAATAAAAAAGATTTGTTTTTTTTTGTATGGTAAACAACTTATTTTAAAACAGTATGTTTTGAGTTTATTTATTTTTGTATTATCACTTGATTTTTAACCTTGGTAGGTTTTTAAGATGCGTTGTGCTAGCACTTTAAGAAGTGAATTGGTTGATTGTGTGGTTTAGAATGTGTATATAAAGTGTGATTTGAATTGTTTTATCATTCTGAAGAAGTCCACAATACCGGGACAATATCAGTCAATATTTAATGAAGACTGTAGTTTGCTGTGGGGGCCTTCTGTCTCCTTCATTGTGTATTTCATGGTTAGTTGTTGCATTTGTATATCATGTGTAGTGGTTATATGCTGCATTTGAGAACTTCTTTGTAAACTTTAGTTCTCACATTTATGTACTACTTGACAGATATAACTTGGAAGGTGCTGGAGTCTTGTTTTGCGTATTGGGGAATAACCCCCCTCTCATGGGGCACCTATGCTTCTTCTATTGAGTAGGAGGTGTCTACTAAGTATGCATAAGTTTGAAATATGAGTGATAGTCATTGAATGTGAAGAACTGTTGAAAACTTTGATAGACTTCAAAGTGGAGACTGACCAAAAATATATGCAGCAGCAGCTACAACAACAAGAGTTGTTGGGAGTAGCCAACATATTTGGTATACTGGAAACTGCACCTGACATTAAAATACAAAGTAAGGAGGATGACATAAAGTTACATTTGGTATATTTTAAAAGATATGACAACCACTAGAACTAGGATAAATCAGAATGAATCTATGTGCTGTCTTTCTATCCTAAAATATATGCCGACACGGAGAGGACTTATTATACAAGCAAAGAAAAACTTAAGTACTTTTAGCCAGAGATGGGATAACTTCAGAATGGGAAAAATTTCATTACTGGAATTTCAGTGCTGACAAACCAAATAGAGTCCAGATTCATGACTTGAAATATATCTTAAAACTGTTGTTAGAACCAGATGGTAACAGTAAAATGAAAATGTTAAAACTTCTAGCTGACAAGGGTGTGGTCAAGATAGCTAACTAGGAACAACAGCTGGTGAAAGCTATGTGGCTACAAACCTTTCTCTGTGAGAAACTATAATCAAATAATTAAATTTAGTGATAATTATTAGCTAATTTTATTCAATACTACTCAGAGAAAAGATTTATAGCTTCAAGTTATTGAAAGGCTGTAATTTTTTGGTCCAAATTTCAACTGCTTGGTTAAGAGAGAAGAAATTTTAACATGAGGCACTCAATAAATGGTACTCAGGATTCTTGTGTTAAAAAGACATTGAGTCGCTAACATCTAGTATGCAGGATGTATTACTTACAATGGACAAATCGGATAACAAAATATAAATTTTCAAAGAAGAGACCAGAAAGAAGATGGAACATTTAAAAATTCTTATGAAACAACAAAGTGCAAAAATCAGCAGTATAGATGAAGCTTTAAGTGATCATGAAAAGAGAAAAACTGAAGGCGAGTCTCAGATTGAATTTCTCTTAAAACAAAATAACTGGTTTATATATAAAAGCAATGATTTAGAAAATAGACTGAGATGAAATAACATTAGAATTTATGGTATACCTGACAAGTATAATGAAGACAGTATAATAAACTTCTTTACAACCTGGCTGCATAAAACATTAAATCTACCTAAAACTTTATCTTTTGGAATTAAAAGGGCAGATAGATCCCCAAGAGCACTATCAAAGAAGGAAAACTCTCCACCATGTTCAATTACAGTTAAGTTTATGTCTAGTTTAGATAAAGATCAAATCCTAAAATAGGATTTCCCAGTCTACCTATTCAAATAGGTGAACATATAGTCAGATTTGACAATGATTATTCATGTAAAGTAATGAGTAAAAGATAATGCTGCCTACCATTGATCAAGGAACTTTAAAGGACCAATATTAAAGCCACTTTGGTGTGCACAACAAAGAGCTAATTGTTTCTTTCTGAAGGAAATAAAATAACTGACACACTGTAGGAGGCTTCCAATTTTGTCAACAAAAAATAAAATCCTCAATAATACTGAATAAGTGGATTGGAACATGATATCCTTCAAGAGAAAGAGTGAGCTGAACTCCTGGAAAACTGCTTCTAAAATTAAAAACAAATGACTTTTATTCTCTGATTGCAGGACTTTTATTTTTCTGAAACAAATAGATTTACCCTTTATGTAAAAGGTTTGTATTGGACTTTAATCTTAAAATATATGTAAGTATGCATTTATATTTTAGGCTAAAACATTTTTCATGATAAGGAATATAAAATGTAAGTTTTACTGTTCATTTAACTAAACTTAAAAATGTACTTCTAAATGTTAAACAAAATACTTCCTGTAAGAGAGTGTCATTAAATTATAAGCAATATAATCAGTTACATTAAGACTATATCATTTAAGATTTCTTTTTTTGTTTAACTTTGCTTAGTATCCGCATTGCTGGTTTAACTGAAATGTCAGATCTAAGTAATATGCTAAATAGAAGTGTTAAAGTGCTAGTGGTTTCGTTTTCTTTGTTCCTGTGTAACACATTCCTTTCACAGGACATTTATGAAGCAAGTAACACTTAACAAAAGCTTGGGAATGAAACAATGTTCCAATTGTGTGAGAATGTTTAATTCTTGCTTGTCTTGCCTCCAACCTGCTTCTTGAGCTGTTTTCAAAAAAATCTAGGTCAAAGTTAACCACTGATGTCTGTGAAAATATAAAGGTTTCTTTTTCTTTCTTTTTCAAGTATACACATGAGGAATCTACTCAAAATGACATTTTTTTTCTTTTCTTAGAACTAAAGAATTGGTAAAACAAAAGCTATAGTAATATTTTATATTGAGGTGTTGTTGATATATAATTTGCTTATGTTCTGAGGAATATTAATAGCTTATGCTGTAGTGTTATTAACTCCAACTGTACATATTAATGGAAAGAAGGAAAGTTACATGTTTGTTACTGATTAGAAAAGTTTAAAAGAATTAAGAATAATAAACGTCAAGAGGAAATCAGCAGCTACTTTGTGCTGTGAGTTGTTATTTTCACATGCTGTAATCAAATTCTAATGGCAAGATGAGAAGCTTAGATCAGAACGGCAATGGCTAAAACACACATTCAAGTTAAACAAACAGGAATTATTTTATATATAGTCAAGACTGATTATAATACTAGAATTAATAAGAATGGTAAACATATTATGAATAATATGGATATGCACAAGGAATAAAATACCTGCTATGTAAGATTAAAAAAGAGCAGTATCAGCAGGTTAAGGAATATATAAACATATTGTAATCTCTAACAGAGAGCTGATGATTAAATAGCTTTATGATGGGATATTTTAGAAATAGAAGTTATATAAAATAAGGTATACTATTAATGGGAAATAAGGCAGGAAATTATATATTTAAATAACAAACTGTTTATAAGAAATATATGTATTACATATGCCTGCATATGGCAGAACTGTGAATGTACATGAGTTCATATATTTCACATAGAAAATCATATAAAATATTTAAAAATATTCTGAAAGCTGAAATTTGAAGCATGGCCATGTGAATGTTGAAGGTTTTTGCATATTGTATGTTATTAGATTCACTAGTACTATCTGGAGTAACCCATTTCATAAGTCAGAGCTGAAATGTGAGTGTTATATTGCTGAATCAATGCATCTATTTTGATACAAAGTAAAGTAAAGTAGATTTTTCAATATATTTGAACCCTGGAATGGAGAATGGGTTTTGAATTAAGCACATTGTAACTTTTGAATACAATATAGACTGCAAATGTTTTTTTGACTCCATAGAAATAGCAAGACATTTTCTTTGACCTTGTAATATCCATATTTTTATGACTTAGTTTAATAAGTATAAGAATATTTAAATATTTTGACATTTATCATATTAAGTGTTACACAATTTTGAGATATAGACACTTGTACTTTTAAAAATAATGCAGAGCTTTTCTTAGAGCTATAAAATATGTGTGTATCTTTTAGCATGATAAATGTATATGTACATTTTTTACTTCAATATTTTATTTGTTTTTCAATCATATAACAACAATAAAACAATTAATAGTGAATACAATGTATGAAGTATGATAAATTATGGTATACAAAATTAATAAAAGAAACAAGGATATAAAAAGTAAGAATTCATAACATTCTAAAACACTATAAACTATTTGCATAGGCATCTTGTCAGAATAATAATAATTTTCTATCTGAATCTTGAATGAATCATGTTAAAAAGTATTTTGTCTATTTTCTCCAAAACTTTCATTATTGTCTTCCAGTTATTGCAATATGATGTGATTCTGTTAGATCTGTCCTTTAATATGTTGATTTCCATTTGAACAACATTCAGGGCGAGATTCTTGAATTTGCTGAATGAAGGAGAAGATGTCTTTTTCCAGTTAATGGTAATCTTTTAAGCAATAGCTAATAGTGACCAAAGTAATAAAAATCTTTTCTTTGGAACATATCTTGGTATGGGAGTGATAAATAAGACCAATGATTTAGTTAATTGGAAGTTATCACTGAAGAGAGTCTGGAAGAAATAGTTATTATTCCAATATACTTTAAGACTTTTACACTTGTAAAAATATGTTGCCAGCTAGCTGTTACTTCACATCTCCAACATAAATCTTCTTTTGCAAATGTCAAGGCTAATTTATGTGCTGTATAAAAACTTCTGTGTAATAATTTCCAGGTAAACAACTGTCAGTGAAGTGATAGTGTGGTGTGTTTTGAAGATTTAAGAATTAAATTGTTGTCATCTTTGGTTGGAAGTTGACCGTTTACTAATGCAAAATAGTTCCAATAAGTTTTTTATGGCATATTTTTGATTTTTTTGACAATTTTATAAATGTTAGATAAGTAACAATTTCCTTGATAATGTTGATTAAAAGTAACTATAATGTATTCAATAATTTTAGGTATGTCATGTCTAGTTGACATTTGCATTAATTCTATTTTACTTTTAAGAAATTGCCTTAAGAATGGTAAAGTTAACCACATTTCTCTATCTATATTGAATGTTTCCATAAGTTGGTTAATAGATAAAACCTTACCTCAATCCATTATTTGATGCCATAATATTAAGTTCCTCTTTTTCAGAGTATACATCTTGAATTTGAAAAGTTTCAAGATTATTAAGTGTTAAAGCAAGGGGAAAGAGAAGAAAGAACCAAGTATTAATGTCAGGGTTTTTATTCACAAACATTTTAAATATTGTTAACAAAAGATTTATATATTGAGATGAACTTTTAATATTTTTATTTTCTAATATATGCAATTTAACACTCCAGTGTAAGAAGTTTGGTAGAATAAACAATCAATCATTATTTTGAATCTGCATATAGGGGAGTACGATAGGTTTAACCACAATGTTATATTTTTAATAACAGATGGCAGAACATATGCTTCTCTATCTGGAAGATTAATTCCTCCATCTTCCCAGTTCAACAAGTGATTATTTAGAGCTATTTGAGGTTTATTTGAGAACCATAGAAAGCTTAATATAACTTTATTATATTTTTGAATAATGTATTTAGATGAGGAAGTGAAAAGACTTATATAAGATATAATATATTGGGTAAGATAATTGATTTAATCAAGAATAATCTGTCTTCCATTGTAAATAAATGTTTATTCTAGTTACACATCATTAATTCAGTTTTATTCAAGACAGTAATGTAATTGTATGAGAGTTTCTCATTTAAGTAATAAATAAACTCCTAGGTAGGCTAGTCTACTATCTATTACAATATAGTTAGAATTTTTTTTTTGCTTATATAACTATATTTTTTGTGATTTAGAGGCAAGATTTTGGTTTTGTCTTCATTAAATTGGAAACCAGATATTTTCTGAAAAATATTCATGGAATTAAATAATGCTTGTAATGAGTGGTTTGAATTAGTTAAGGTTAAAAGTATGTCATCTGCAAACAGTTGGAGTTTCAAGTTTAAAGCTTTAGAGAGTTGTATATCTTGAATATTAATATCTGATCTAATACTATTCACAAAAGGTTCTATCAATAAAACAAATAGTAGAGGAGACAAGGGACAACCTTGTTTGTTTCTTTTCTTTACTGTAATGGGGCCAGACCTATATGAACCTAACTTAACATATGCAAAAGAATTTTCATATAGAGATTTGATTAGTATATTGAAGTCTTTTGGAAATGTATATTCATCTATGGCTAGAAAAAGATAGTCCCAATTTATAGAGTCAAAAGTGCTGTTTATGTCTAAGGACACCATAATCATGTTTATACAATGATACTTAATATGATCAATTAATGTTAAAAATCTTTTAATATTATCATAGGTGTTTCACCCTTTTATAAAGACTGTTTGATCTTCAAGGACTAATAAGGGAAGAAAATGTTTGATTCTGTTCACATATTTTGCCATATACATTTTGTAGTCTATATTTAATAATGAGATGGGCCTGCATGAATAGCAATAATTTTCATCTTTACCAGCCTTCATTATTAGGGATTTTAATGAGTATTTCCAGGAGGGGGGGCTATATGTATATTTTCTTTAACTATGGTGTATACATTTAAAAGTAGCCATAAAGATTTTCCTGTCAATAGTTTATACATTTCAGGTAAGATATAATTAGGGCCAGGTGCTTTATTCATAGAATGTTGAGAATAGGTTCATAGATTAGTACTAAGCTAACTGGCTTTGTGAGCCATTTTAAGCCTAGCCAATTATCCCCTGTGAGACTCAAACCCTGCACCTTGTGTTTGTAAGGCAAACACCTTAACCATTAGGCCACCCTCCCAACCCTGGGATTTGTGATTTTAATTCAGTCATAGTGATTGGTTTCCTAAAAGTATCTATTTGACGTTGAGTTAATCTATTGGATATATTTTATTGAGATATGGCCTAATCTCATTTATTAGTAACAGTTTGGGATTTGTAAGTATTTAGTGAATTATAATAAAGTCTGAATGTTTCCAAAATATTATTTAGGTCTGTTACTTTCGTCTTAGTATGTGGATTATATAGTTATTTTATTTGTTTGGACTTGACAATTTTTTGTTCTGTTAGCTAGTTTTCTTTGATTGATAGCATTCATGGAATAAGAATTTAGTTAACTTTTTCTCAAGACTTATCATAGTTTTATGGTGTAGTATTTCAGAATATTTATTATTAGTTTGTGTTAATTCTGGTATTAAATCAGAGCTGCCATTTTGTATTTCTAATTTACAATTATCAAATTTAATCTGTAGCTCTAGCATATCTTTGTTCCAATCTTTTTCTTGTTAATATACCACAATAATGTTTTACCATAGATATATCATTTAAGGATTCCCAAATATATAAATCTGAAATATTTTCAGTAGTATTTATTTCAAGGAAAGTCTTTATTTCATTTAAATAGAAGTACTTAAACACCTTTAGTTTTGTTACATATGATTGTATTCTAGTGACAGAGCGAGAGAGACAATGAATTGGGTCAGATCTATTTCAAAAATGAATGCATTGTAATCTGATAAAGGGCATGCTATAATATTAACCCATCTAATTTTATTGTTAGATCATTTGAAATGTAAACCCTGTCAATACGAGAATGAGATTTATACTGATGTGAATAATTTTATTTATTTATTTATTTATTTTACATTTGTTGACCAGGCGAGTCTAGCTGGACACATGTCCATTTTCAGTAGAGACCTGGGGAGAAAAGCTCCACCAAATTAAAAGTAACAGTACATATTACAACTAGAAAACAAGATTTTTGCATAACAGCATAGTACTAGTATACTTTAGAATTATTTACAAGCTATAGTTCCAAGTATTTCTAAGGTAGAGACATGTTTATACAGTAGAGAGCATTGCTAAGCAAGTTTAAGTTCTGCAGCAGATTCAAGGAAGGCAATGTTAGTAGTAACTTTAGTAGGCTGAACAGCACATATTCTCAGAGGTTAATAAGAGGTAGATAAAATGGCAGTTATAAGAAAAGTGGACATAAAATATAAAGGAGGGAGATTTTTAGTCAGGATTTGTGCAAGTGCATAGCCAGTCAGTTAGCAGATTTTTTTAAGTTGCTTTTTGAATAGAATTGTAGAGGAGAGAGATGAGAGTTCCCTGGGGAGCAGGTTCCAAGTTTTCCCTACAGTGTTAGAGAACAGTGTGTCCCCAGCCTTGTTTTTGGATTTATGTATAGTTACTAGTAATCTATTAGCTGAGCGAAGGGTTGTGAGATTTTTGTAGGGGGTGATAAGACAAGTTAGTATTGGAATATTACTAGGATGATATAGGATTTTGTGTGTGATAATACGTTGTTGAAATAGTAGTTGATTTTGGAGTTCTAGCCATCCAAGTTGTTTTAGATTATGACAATGGTGGGTTTTAAATGGGGAGCTGGTGGCAAATCTGGCTATGTTGTTATAGGTCACTGCCAGTTTGTTAAGGTTGCTTTTAGAAAGATTAGTATAAATGGGAGAGGCGTACAGGAGGGTAGAGATGAGATGGGTGTGGGCAATAGTAGTTCTAGCTGTAGGGGTAAGGTAGGGTTTAATTCTGTAAAGGGTGCCTAGCTTTCTGTTAACTGATTTAATGGTGGTATTGATGTGTATGTCAAAGGTAAGGTTATGGTTTATTGTTACACCTAAGAGTTTGGTGGTTGGTTCTGGAGATATAACAGTACCATTATTAGATGTCACTGTAAGGTCAATTTGAGAGGTCTTTATAGCAGGATTGAAGAGCAATAATTTCGTTTTTTTTGGTGTTAAGGAGAAAGCAGCGCTGCATGAACCAGCTTTCAACTGTATTGAATACATTCTGGGTGAGGGATTAGAGTCCTGGTAAGGAAGTAGCAGAGCATATTAATGTTGAATCATCTGCATATTGTATGCAGGTAGCTTGAGGAATTGTTAGATTTAGATAATTAATAAAACTGGAGAAAAGGAGAGGGCCCAAAATAGAGCCCTGAGGAACACCAAGGGTAACAGGGAGATGTGTGGAAAGTTCATTGTCCCAGAGCACAGCTTGTTGCATGTTTTCTAGGTAGACTTGAGCCAGTGTAGTGCTTGTGTATCAAGTGAGAGAGATTTAAGTATATCCAAAAGAAGTTTATGGTTAACCATATCAAAGGCTTTTGAGAGGTGAATAAAGAGTGCAGAAGATAGGGAGTTGTTATTACGATTTTTGTTCATGCAGTCAGAGAAGGATAGGTCAGAGAAGGATAGAAGGGCAAAAGTTGTGTTGTGGAATGGCCTAAAGCTATGCTGACAGCTGGCAAATAAGTTGTTGTGGAGAAGGTGGTTGAGTAGCTGTTGCTGGATACATTTCTCAATTATTTTAGATAGAGGAGAGAGTAGGGTTATTAGGTAAAAGTTTGAGAGTTCAGTAAAGTCACCATCCTTATGAAGAGGAATGATATGGGAGATTTTCCAGATAGATGGAATTGTCCCTTTGGTAATTGTTCTGTTTATAAGAATGGAAATGGGATAGGCTATGACTTTCGCTAATTTCTATTCAGCTGGTAGGAGGTCTGCTGAAGGGGTGCATGGTTTAAGTTTTTGGAGAAGGGTGCAAATGAGGGATGTAGGTACAGGTTGTAGATGAAATGAGGGAGATAAGTTAGTTATAGTGGGTGATGGACTTGTGGTAACAGAGGGTAAAGAATTGACTAGGGATTGGATGGCGTTAGTAAAGAAGGTATTGAAGGCATTAGCAATAAGCTTAGGATTGTCATGGGTGGAGCTTGATGTGATTGGTGTTTTGGAGTGACCTGGGTGTAAGAGCTTGTTTATACCTAACCAGAACTTTTGTGGCTTGTGCTGGTGGGTTTGTTGGAGTCGAAAGTAAAAGTTTTTTTGTCAAGTAGTACAGATGTTTTGGTAGCATTCCTCAACTGTTTAAATTTTAAGCAGTCTGTCGGATTTCTAGTAGTTCTCCATTTGGCCCAAATCTTATATCTTAATGTGATTTGTTTTGTCTAGTTTCATTTGTAAGCCATGGAGCAGTTGTTGTGCTGTTTCTGATGGAGCATATAGGGGCATGGTAGTCTAAGATTTTTAAGAATTTGGTGTTGAAGTATAACACTACTTCTTCTAGTTGGAGGAGTTTTAGAGGTGACCAGTCACATGCCTTAAGTTCGGTTTGGAAGCTTTCTAGATTAAAATTTTTATTAAATCGAGTAGTTCCAAAAAGTTAGAGTCATGAATGTTGATCTTTTGTCTACATACAAAGGTTAGAGAGTGGTTACTAATGTCATCGGGAAAGGTGCCTGCTTTATATGATAAGCGATGATTGTTAACAAGGATCAAATCTAAAGTGCTTTCTTTGTTATTTGGTTTATGGATTCTAGTAGGGGAGGTAATTATTTGGGAAAAGCCATATAGGTTTATATGAGTTGTTGGGTTAGGTGAACTACTGGTAGTCCAGTCAATATTAAAGTCGCCCATTTCTATGGTTTCTTGAGGTAAGTAAATAGAGAGCCAGCTAAGGATATTTTCAAGGGTATTGATGTTATTTCCAGGAGGAAGATAGGAGCATATTAAATAAATGGATTTAAAGGTACTGATTCAAAGCTTTTCTTTAAATGTCAAGAATAGAGAACTGAGTCAGCAAACTCATTAATATCTTTAAGAGTTTCTGCATCAACAAATTTCATAACAGATTTTTGAAGAGGGATACTTCTTTCATTTACATTTTGAGTCAATATCTTTACCATCAGTAACACAATTAAAATCTCCTGCTACTACCAAACTACCTTTAGCAAAGAAAGTTATATCTTCTAGGTGGTAATTAACTGCCTTAATGCCAATTCCCAGAATCCAGTAAAAATTAACTAAAGTATATATTTTTCTGTTTTTTTCAAAAGAGATCAGTCAAAACATACCAGAAGAGTCATGATGTGTAGTGATTATTCTAGTGGAGTGAGTAGTGTTTCTAAATAAAATGGCTACTCCTCTTTTTTCTGTTTAAATTGAGAACTTGTAATTACTGTGTAATTATTGAAGTTTAACTTATTTATGTCTTCATTTAGGAAATGTGTTTCTTGAAGAAATATCAATTGTGGTTTATGTAAATTAAGATATTTAAATAAACTTCTCCTTTTAATAAAATTATTTAGACCATTAACATTAATAGACATACACTACATAGTCATAATGTAGGTTGGAAATTGTGTAACAGTATGTACTTATTACATAAGCTAATGTATATGTTAAATGAGAAAATGACAAGCATTCAGATAATAGGAAATTATGAACTTTTCTGACAGACACCAAAAAAGCAAAGAATAAAAATTTGAAGTCATACAGATGTTAAGAATCAAGCCAACACTTAACACTATGAGGTTTATAACCTCTTGCTTAAGTAGTAAAGCTACCCAAGCAATTCCTCTATCTGTATTTACTTTGTACGAAAAGTTTCCCTCAACCTGAAAATTGTATACATATTTAAAATTGTTAATTTAGGTATCAAAAGATTCAGCTTACATTAAATGACAGATGGCTATTTTGAATTATACATAATATCAAGTGTGAATATATATATATATATATATATATATATATATATATATATCTATATGACAATATTTACAAAATTCATAGAACAAAGTCACATTATGAAAACGTAATTAAACCATGAATAAAAGTATAAAAGTTACTACAGGATAAATAAAATGAAGCATGTTTCAATAAAACACAACATTCAAATGTTATGCATGGAGAGTAATGCAGTAAGTGATGCATTCACACACCAGAACCCTTAGTTAATTAAGCTAGTGTTAATATCTAGATCTACTTAAAAAAATGTAAGAACTTTCCCTCATCCTTTTTCCTATTTTTGACCTCCTTTATTATATGTTTGTTAAGTACTTTAATTACTAGAAAAGCAATTTGCAGTTCTAGAAGGGTAACTAAGCATAAGTACCTAATATCCATATTTTCTTTACTCTATATCTACTGCTATGTACATTCAAGTGATAAACATGCTATGTTTATTTATACCTATGAAAAATATTTAGATATCTATTTCCCCTCTGCCAGTACATCAGAAGTTAATTTATCTTTTTTGTTGTCTATATACTGAAGAAAGAAGTAAGTAACCTGCATATTTTCAGAAACATATGGCATTACTCTTCACTATATGTATAAGTTTCAGAGGCTTGTTTCATAAATATTGCTCTTGGTTGCCTTATAGGTAAATTGAATGCAGACTATGGAACCCTTGTTCAGCATCACTGGTTTGCATGGTACTACTGTGTAACCTGTATAATATAGTAAAGATAATCAAGTGTAGCCTTTTTACCTCACTCCATACAGAACTTGTTTCTGAATAATATAGTTTTCTAAGACTTAAAATATATTCTGATAAGGCAGTATTTAGATTTAAACCTATCCAGCAACCATAGAATTACAAGAAAATAAATGCTTTTCAACAAAAAGTAAAATTATTTAAAGAAAGCAAGAAAAGCATGTTATGTATTCTGGTGTTTTACATTTAAATTTCCACACTTTATAGTATGCAAAACAAATAAATAAGTTCAAGACAGCATACATGATGGGGCAGATAGTTTATGTGCAACCAGAATTTTGATTATATAGTATTCAGTATTACTAAGTGTTACTTCCTGCAGCATATTTTAACAGAATTATGTGTGATTTATTATCTTAGCTTTGACTATTCCTACATTGACTTAAACCTTTTGATTTCACAGGAGCGATATTACAGTATGACATGAGAATGACAAATTTAGTCTCAGTAAAATGGTCTTGTTTCATAAAGCCTTCCAGGACTTAAATAATTTTGCAACAAGGTAATACAGATGCAAAGTTTATCAAAGGCAATTACTGAGTAAAATAACATGTTTGTGCAATAAAGTGACTGTATTAGACAACTGTATTTTATGACTGCAACATTGAGCCAGAATCTCTCTATAAATGTTTGTTGCTATACCACAGACACATACACGCACATACATACATACACACATTCACATACATTTATTCATTGATCATGAAATTGGAATAATATTGTACCTTATGGAGGTTTTATTTTCTCCAATATGAACTTCATTAGGAATATATATATATATATATATATATATATATATATATATATATACATATACATATATATATATATATATATTTGTTGACCGGGATAGTCCGATTGGGACAGAGCCCTTTTTCAGTGGAGGTCCGGGGAGAAAAGCTCCCCAGTGCAAATATGCATATAAAAGAAAATACAAGTTACAATAATTTTTAAATTTTTAGAAGATAATCATACTGGTGGCATAGACATATCAAATATTAAATAGTGAACATTCAGTATATAAATTAGAAACAAATTATAGTTAACAAAAGGTAAATTTATTAGCAGACAGTTAAGATATAGTAAAATTAAAGTCTAAAGCAGAAAAGAAAATAAGAAGAGAGTCAGGTAAATAAATAGGTAGAAGAAATCAGGTAAGTTGGAGAAGGAAACAGAGCAAAGGAAGAAAAAAAAGAAGTTATGTACTCACCATAACGTTCCATGTGAGTTGTTCCATCTTGCCTACATTCTTCACTGATGGGTTCAGAGCCGATCCTCAGCTCTGACACGGCCAACTAGCAAACTCAAAGTTCTCCAGTAGCTTGTGACCCAACCCCTTATCCCACAATGCACTGCTGGAATTACCTCAGATCTTGTTTGCTGTGTACCATATAGAGGTACAATAATTATTCTGCCTAGGAATGAAGACACATTGAAAAACCAGGATGACTGCCAGCCAGGAGGGGGAAGGAGGGAGTGACATGAGAATGAAGGCGAGATGGAACAACTCACATGGAACATTATGGTGAGTACATAACCTCTTTATGTGAAGTTGTTCAATCTCGCCGTTCATTCTTCAATGATGGGTAGCGTCCCTAGCACCCTGATCTTGGGTGGCTCATGGAAGTACAGGTAAAAACTGCTCTGGTTGAATGAGCCTTTACCTAACTAGACAAGGGCATGTTATGACAAGAATAGTTGTAGGAGATACAATCCAACAGCCACTTAGACAGGGTTGTTTTAGCAACTGGTTTACCTTTCCTGGCCTTAGAATAAGACACAAAGAGCTGATCTGATTTTCTAATGTCTTTTGTTCTGTCCAAATAAAATCTAAGTTGTCTATGAATATCGAGTTTGTGCAACATATATTCCAATTTGTTGGTATGATTAGGGAAGAAAATGGAAAACTCAATAACTTAATGTTAATCTCAGAACATACTTTAGGCAGAAAGGATGGATTTGTCCTGAGAGATACTCTATCAGCATGGAAGACCATATAAGGGGGCTTAATGGATGGGGCGTGGAGCTCTGACATTCTCCAGGCTGTAGTGATGGCTACTAAGAAGATAGTTTTCCATGACAGAAATTTTAATTCACAAGATGATGCAGGCTCAAAAGGAGTAAGAATGATACAAGATAACATAAAATTCAAATTCCAGGGGGAATAAGGTATCTTCACTGGAGGCCTCATGTGAAAAGAACCTTTTAGAAAAGCCTTAGACAATTGGTGAGCCATAATATTCAAACCATCGATTCCTAGATGGAAATTAGATATAGCAGCTAATTGCACTCACACCGTAGCAGCCGCTGCTCCTTTGTTGAAGATTTCTGTCAAGAATTGTAAGACAGAAGACAATGGCGCTTGGTAAGGGTCAATGTTGTGGGAAGAAGCCCAAATGGAAAATCTCTTCCAATTACTACGAAACAATTTTCTAGTGGAAGGCTTATGGAAAGCCAACAAAATTTGACTAGTGTCATGGGAAAGATTATAGAGCCTGGCTATGCGGTGAATTGGAGCAGCCAAGCAATTAGCTTCAGTGTCTGCAAGGATGGATGAAGATCCCCTGACGGATGTGTCAACAAGTCCGGAACCGGGTCCAGGATCCATGGATCTTCCAGAATGTGGTGGTAAAGAAACGGAAACCAAATCTGCTGAGGCCAATGAGGGGCTATAAGGATGATCATCCATCCTAGTGACTTTGCTTTCTGTAAGAATCTGGGTATCAAGGGAATTGATGGAAATGCGTAGAGGAGACCTGGGGGCCAATCGTGGACAAGAGCATCCCTCAGGGAGTGACCTAGCGTGGGAATCAGGGTAAAATATCTTCTGAATTTGTTGCTGATGTGACTGGCAAACAGGTTGCAGAAGGCAATCTCTTGTTTGAAGGGTCATTCATGGGACAATAAAATTGCTCTGCTCAGTCTGTCCGCTATGACGTTGGATTTGCCCGGGATGTGGATTGCTAACAGAATGCACTGGGATGACACTGCCCACTGCCATACTCTGAGGGCTTCTCGGCAAAGGGGATAAGACTTGATCCCACCTTGCTTGTTTAGGTACCAGACCACTGACATGTTGTCTGTCTGTATTGCAATTGTCCCTAGAGGAAGAGAGTCCTGAAAGTATTGCAATTCTAGAAGTACTGCTCTCATCTCCAGGACATTGATATGCAGATGTGATTCTTCATCTGTCCATGTGCCTTGGGCAGTCTTTCCCTGAAAAAGCCCCCCCTACCCTATCAGGGAAGTGTCCTTGGTCACAGTGGTAACTGGAGGGGGAGCATGAAAGGATGTCCTATTGTGACATGAAGAGACGTCAACCAGCACTGAAAATCCTTCTTGCAAGAATTTATCAGGATCATGTGATTCATTGGAAGTTCTTGGTAAGACCATTGCATGAATAGAAGCCATTGAAAGATTCTCATATGCATCCTTGCTAATGGGATTGCTAAAATAGCTGCCACCATCAATCCCAGAACTTTCAATACCTCTGCAGCTGGTGCTCTGTTCTTTGATATCAAGGACATGATGTGTTGGTGAAGAATACAAATTCTTTCTGGTGGAAGACAAAGAGTGGTGGTTGACGTGTCTAATTCTGTCTCTATAAAAGCGATATGCTGCGATGGCAACAAGGCGGACTTTTCGAAGTTGACTGTAATGCCTAGCCGATCGCATAGTGTCAGAGTAGCCTCTCTCACTTGAAGAAGTTGATGCCTGGTGGTGGAGGTAAGGAGCCAATCGTCCAAATACAGAAACACCTGGAATCCTGGATGCCTCAGGTGAGCCGTGGCTACTGCCATGCACTTGGTGAACACTCTGGGGGCTGTAGTGAGACCAAAGGGCAGAGCTCAGAATTGACAAAGATTGGCTCCCATCCAAAAATGCAGGTGATCTCTGGATGGCCTGGCCATCTTTATGTGGTAGTACGCATCCTTGAGATTGACCGAGCACATCCAATTGTCCTGCCCTAGAAACGGGAGTATGGACTGTAGCATGACTATTCGGAACTTCTCTTTTCTCACAAATTGGTTGAGCCTGCTGAGATCCAAAATGGGTCTCCAGTCCCCTGTTTTCTTTGGAACCAAAAAGAATCTTGAGTAAGTTCTGAATCCTTTCTGGTCTGCTGGGACTGACTGGATGACTCTTTTTTCTAGCAATCAGCGTACATCTATTGCTGCTTGTCCCATGTGACTGGGTGGAATGTTCGGGATTTTTTTGATGGGAAGGGGATGAATGGAGAATGGTATGAAATACCCTCTGGAAATAATACTTTGTACCCAACTGTCATTTGTTATATTTAGCCAGGCTTTTGGGTACAATGATAAGCGACCCTGACTGTCACCCTGGTGTTGCAGACCCGCTCTGCCGCGAGGGCGGCGTCTTCCATTGAAACCCCCTCCTCTGCCTCTGGAGGGGGGATCTCCATGTTTGTCTTGAAAGGCTCTTTGGGCTTTCTGGAACCACATCTTTCCTCCCCTCTGACCTTTAGGAAAGGGTTGAGTGGGTGTGGAAAAACAGACTCCGACGGCAGACAGAGTCTTTCCTTCTTGCTCACACCTGGTCAAAGTCTCCTTCACCTTTGGCCCAAACAAAGATGAGCCGTCAAATGTGGTATTAGTAAAGGAAAATATGAATACTGAAACTGCTGAAACAACTAGACAAAGCACACAAAGAACGATACAGGAAGGATAAAATGCAAAGTTTATGAAGCACTTTTCGTCAGGTTCACTGACCCAACTTCCTCAGATAACAACAAAGTAATGCATAGAAGTTTTTAAATATATTCAAGTTACATTCAAAAGTCATGTGATAAAATCATTTACATAATAAATTACTAATAATTAACTACAAAGAGTCTCAATGCATTCTTTAAACTACCTTGCTTTTAAAGCGATAACCTCGCTAATAAAATGTTAAACCAAACTAACAATACTATTCACAACTCTAAATAATGTTCACTACTTTAAATACTTTAAATAAAGTTAAAGATAGTCCTACTACTATTCATGCCTCTAAAAGCTCATAGTCAAGTAATGTCAGCGTATTATATATTACTTAAAAATACATGTGTGTATATATATATATATATATATATATATATATATATATATATGTTTACCTCATATAATATGATATATGTATATAAATACAATATAATGTAATATACATACACACACACACACACACACACACACACACACACACACATATATATATATATATATATATATATATATATACATATATATATATATATATATATATATATATATGTATATATATATATATATATATATATATATATATACACATACATACATATATAAACTTTAAACAATTCCTTACAGCTATCTCTTCAAACCTCTAAATTTCAAGTATGGCACATTCTACTTGATGTAGAATATTATTGTTGATTAAATATTTTGTTGCCAATTCCAGTGACTTAAAAGTTTTAATGCCATCTGGTAGGAAGATTTTTCAGTCTGGCAGGGAATAGTAAATGTGTTTTAAATTGTTTCTTTTTCAATGATTTTAATGATAGGATAACATTCTCTTCTCTTGGATATCACATTTGAAGTGTAATCATTGTCAAATCTAATTACTGATCCTTGCAACTTGACTGGAGAGTTAGCCCAAGCAGTTTTTAAGATGAGTTCTTTGTCCTGGCTAGAAAATAGTCTCACTGTTATGGATCTTGGTTTGTTTTTTGCAGTAGTGGCAGTTTTTGAAGGAATTAAAGATCTGTGGGCTAATTCAATACCAAATGAGAGTGATTCCAGTAGTTTAAGTGTTGAAGGGATCCAGGATGTGAGAAAGTTAGCTAAGTTATCTCCTTCAGTTTTCTCAGGAAGACCATAGTTTGGAGATTATTCCTTCTGGATCTATTTTCCAGATCATCCAGTTTATTCAGTAGATAGGTGTTCTGTTTGATGTTCTTCCTCGGAGAGTCTCCTTTCAATGTCATTAAAAGATTGTTCCATGACTGAAATTTAATATTTTTGTTGCATAATCATTTCTTGTAATTGTTCCAGTTGTTGAGTGTACTTATCTAAAGAGTCCAGTTTGTTATCCATTTTATCAATTTTTAGTGATAAATCCTAGATATTTGACAGTAGAGAATTTAGTTCCTTTTTAAGAGAAGAATCTTGTGTAGGGGGTTTTGTGTCACTCATTCTGTAGAGCTAAGAGAATTGTACTTATCCAGTTGAAAGTGACAGGAATTTTTAAACTTCAGATGATAAAATTTCTTCCATAGATTTTCTAAGGTATTCATTGTAGATTGCTACCAAAATATTCATCAACATACCACTTATAAAAAAAATCCTGTCAGAAATAAATTTTAGGTCAAAGAGTTTGAGAAGTAATCAGCTACTAAGCCAGTATCTTGGCCAAGCCCCCCCATGTATATGTACATTGATTTTCCTTTTGTATAATAGTTTTGCATGACGAGATTACGTGTCACCTGTATGTTTACAGATATCTTTATCTCTTCAGGTCTCACTTTGTTCTACTTATTTATTTAGAGATTTAATTATAGTAATATTGAATGACCAAATGATTTAGGAATATTTAATGGATAATTTATACTATTATTACATAAATAGATATATAGTAAACTATTTGATGGATTATCTAATATATGAGAGTAATATAAGAGGATTATTAAACTTTTATGTAGTATTGAGGTATAGTTTAAAATAGCAAAATATATAACTAATAGTTTCTTATCATTTGTATACACACACACACACACACACACACACGCATACACACACACACATATATATATATTATATATATATATATATATATATATATATATATATATATATATATATATATATACATATATATACATTAATTATGTGTACAGCACAGTGGCTTTTGACTATTTTTTGATGAATTTTTAGGTATTGATAGGTAGAAAGATGGCATAGTATTTTGTCTATTTGATAGGCAGACAAGGAAATTTGCTATTCACAGTAGAATGTGTTTTATTACTAATATATACAGTTACAGTTGTAAACTTGTTTTTGGTTTTGCTTTTTACAAGTTTCAGTAGTTTAGTTTGTAGGAAGGAGGAATTAAAAAATGTGGAATGGTAATATTCTGTTGGAGGAATGCATTAGAGTCTTATATACAATTAAATTGATATTGCGGGTAAATGTGCCACATTATCTTTTAAAATATTTTTTTAAGTACACAGTATGGATAGTTTTAATCTATTATCTATTATCTATTAATGTAGATGGATTAAATTATGTCAGAAAAGGAAATCATTAATGAGATATCTAAAATTAAATAGACAAGATATTATATCCTTGCAAGAGTCGCACTTGTCAAAAGCAATATTTAAATAACTTAGGTTACAAAATGTTATCATCTGCTTCTTTTAACAAAAAGAGGAGAGGGACTGCTATATTTTGGAGAAAATGTACTCTAATACCTAAGATCATGGAACCCAGTAATGACCCCAAGGGAATAGTATTCATGTGTAATAATTAAATATAATGGCAAACTCTGTACACTAGCTAATTTTTACTGAATCCCTAGAATAGGTACAAGAGTGGTCAAAGACTAGCTAATTTTTACTGAATCCCTAGAAAAGGTACAAGAGTGGTCAAAGATCACTTAAACTTACTACAAAACCAGTGGAAGGGTAGTTTAATTTTAGAAGGGGATTTTACCTACATATCTAGCATAGAAGATACAAGTGAGCAAAAGAAAGCTAAATTATGGCATCAGCTAAAGCACTAAAGAGATGGATTAGTAATAATAATAATTTAGTTGATTTAATAGTAAAAGCAGAAGATAATTCATTGTTCTTCACTCATTCTTATACACATGGAACACAAACTAGAATTGATAGGATTTATGCTTCTATAGATTCACTTAATGAAGTGAATTATTTTAAAACTATTCATCATCCTTTATCTGATCATAATGCACTAAGTATTAATATATTAATGGATATAAGGACATTTTAGATTATTTATCGAATCCTAATATAGGTTCATAGGTTCATAGGTTCATACTAGGCTATCTGCCCTAGGGCATTTATAAGCCTAGCCAGAGTATGTTTGGCTTTCACCACCCATTTTAAATTAATTTTACTATGCCCTTTTTCGAGGTTAGTATACTGTGCTTCTGCCTAACAGTGACACTTAAGTGATACCCAGGGTAAACCTACAATCTCCCATCCACTCATCAAGATTCCTCTTGAAGAGAGTCAATGAGGGACTCTGCCTAACCTGGACTGGGATTTTATTCCGGAGTGAAGGGAGCCTCTGGGTTATGAATCTGTCCCTCCAGCATGTCCTATTTATTTCAGTGCTGAGGTTCAAGTCTCTCGAGCTCGTAGCTCAATGAGATTTGGATTTTCTGAGGTGCAGCATGTCCATTAATTCTGGGTTGGACATGGCTTTATACGTCAGGCACAGATCGCCTCTGAGCAGGCGGTATGCCACTGAGAAGAGCTGGAGTTTCTTTAACCAGGCAGCATATGGCATCTGTTTGAGCCCTTTGATCCTCTTGGTGAGGTACTTTTGGGGTCTTTCCAGTTGCTGCAGGTGTCTGGTAAGGTACATCCCAAAAGGGGCATTGTATTCAATTATGGGCCTGATGAGGGATGAGTAAAGAGGCACGATGACCTCCCCTGATCTAGATGTGAATCCCTTCATGATTAGGTGGGCTATATAAAATGTTTTTCTAACCACTTTGGCCACGTGGTTGTCAAATGAGAGATTGCTATCAACTTGGGCCCCAGGTCCCTAATTACTTCTTCTGTACTTAATGGATTACCACCTATGTGGTAATTTGTGGGCACTTTGTTTTTGCCAAAGGGGATGACTATACAATTTTTGGCGTTTAGCTTGAGGCCATGGCTCTGGCACCAGTTGTCTGTTTCTATGAGGCCCTTTTGGGGGATGATTGTGTTGGCTGGAGAGTCGATTATGGTGTCCAGTTTGCAGTCATCTGCGAACTTGGTCAGCCACAGTCCTTCCATGTTGGCCTGTACCTCCGAGAAATATATACCGAACAAGAGAGGTCCCAGGACTGAGCCTTGTGGGATGCCACTTGTAACTGGTTTGGAGTCTGACATGGCTCCAGCAATTCTAACCATGTGGGTTCTGTCCTTGAGCCAGTTTGCAACCCATCTAGTGACATAGGGGTTTATATTTAAGCTGGTAGCTTATCTATAATGCCCGAGTGGGGTATTGTATCGAAGGCTTTTGCGAGGTCCAGGTAGGCTGTATGGACCACCTTCCCCTCGTCAATGGCCTTGGTGACTGTTTCAAAGAAATCAACCAGGTTTAAGAGGCAGGATCTGCCCTTAACAAAGCCAAACTGGGTAGGATCCAGTGTCTGTAGGACCCCAATATCTTTATTGATGAGGTCCATGATGATTCTTTCCATAGCTTTGCAGACCAAGCTAGTCAGGCTTATGGGGCAATAGTTTCAAGGATCAGTTGAGGCATCGCCTTTGTGGAGAGGGACCACTGTTGCTGTACGCCACTCTTTGGGTACAAATCCTGTAGTAAGGCTGAGATTGAACAGTAGTTTTATGTTTGGGTTTAGCTCTTCTTGGAGTTCATGTAAGATGCAGCCCGGGACACCGTCTGGTCCCATTGATGCTGTGTTTTTTTGCTTTGTAGAGGGCAGCTCTTACCTGAGCATCTAAGATGTCAGGGGGGCAGCATTCTGCTGGGATAGATATTTGCCCTTTTGGTGGGGGGGAGGGAGAAGTTTGTGCTGAACCTGTCAGCTAGGATGTTGGCAATGTCTGTGGGTTTGGTGTATTTTTTGTCATTTTGCACTAATTCTGAGCATATCTGGGAATTCCCACCTAGGTTCCTAACATAACTAAAGAAAGCCTTGTGATTATCATTAGTGTCCTGTGCAATTTTTCTCTCGAAGCTGACCTTACACGATTTTATGAGTGCCCGTAGTTTTTTGCTAATACTGATCAGTGATGCCTTCCCTTTTTGGGATTTTTCTCTATCATTTAGTAGCTTCCTCCTTCTATTGTATAGTTTGTTTATGGCTGGGGTCCACCAGACAGGACGTCTGCCTTTGGAGGATTGGGTCTTGGTTTTATTTGGGATTGCATGATCCATGCATTCCTGAAGGTGTTCATAGAATGCGTTTATAAAGGATTCTGCCGTCTGGGTCATATTTTCTACAGGCCCGGGGGCTTTGAAGGATTCCACCTTGGTTTTGAGGAGTGTGAAATTTGCTTTAGAGAAGTTTTTCACTGTGGTTTTCAGGGCAGGGGGTGGAGTCGGGATGTGAATATCCAGTGAGATTAGTTTATGGTCTGATCTTACCAGTGAGGGATACACTTCTGGTCTGGAGCATAGAGTCCCCATATTGGTGATGATCAGGTCCAGTATGTTTTCCCCTCTTGTGGGACTGGTAACAAGTTGTTCCATAGCATATGAGTTTATAAATTCTAGGAACCTTTGGGCTAGGGTGTTGGAGGTAGAGTAATGCTCCCAGTCTATGTTTGGGTAGTTGAAGTCGCCCAATATAATGGTGTTTGGAGAGACCTTCATATTTTCCAGTGTTCTCAGGAAAGCCGAGTGGGGTTCCTGGATTTGGGAGGGTGGTCTGTAGCAGGCTATAAACTGGAAGACAGTTTTACCCACTGTTAGTTGCACATGGATAGTCTCTGATGCTTCGTGCTGTGCCACCAACCTGGAAGTGTGGGTATCTTTGACGAATATTGATACTCCCCCTCCTTTTGTGGTTCGGTCCAAGTTTTGGGGCCGAAAAGCATGGTATGAGGTATAACCTGGTAGTGCTGAGGTGCTCTCGGGAGCCTTGAACCAGGTTTCTGTTACTGCACAGATATCGACGTTCTTCATGCTAAGGAGAGTTTCGAGTGCATGCATCTTGAGGTTTAGACTTCTGGCGTTGAGTAGCATTACTCTTAGTTTATTATCCCATGTGATACCTATGGTGGTGGGTTTGTCTTTTGAGCCTTGCCTAAAATAGGCACTATGGGGGTAGCAAGAGCCTTTGCCAATATCCGAAAGCCCAGGGGTGACAGGTGCAGGCCATCCCTAGCGAAGCATCGTGGCTTGTCGAGCATGTCATCCCAGGCTGACAGGTACTGGATCCCCTTTGAATGACACCAATACTTAAGCCAATTGATGAAATTGATCATCTTGTCTTCATATTGTGGCATCATTCTTGGTGAGGGTAAGATGCTACTCAAGGTCAGGGTCATACCGGCCTGGGCTACATGCTCAGAGAGCTCCTCTATGTCTCTTTTCATGTAGTCCAGGGAGGTACGTCTCAGGTCATTCACACCAGCATGGACAATGACTGAGTCATATTTGTACTTGCCTTGGAGTGACCTGAGTGCTTGTGTTATGTGGCAGATCCTAGCGCCCGACAGGCAGCTCACCATGACCTTCTCCTTGTTCAGCCTGGTGAGCGGGACGTCAGTGTGCCTGACGATAGAGTCACCTATTACAAGTGTATCAGGTGTGTTGTTTAGCCTTAAGGGCTGTGACTGTTCGGCACACTGGCTTTGTGAGCTATGTGTTGCACGTGTTTTGTTTTGGGGTAGCGGTTGCTTGGGTGTCTGCTTTGGAGGTCTCTGCTGCTTAGGCAGATTTTTATTTAGAGCCTCTGAGTATGTTTTTGTGTGTTTATGTGTTTGGTTTGCTGTCGTGGTAGGTCTATGTGAGACTGGAATTGTAGTGAGTGTGGTTTCCTTCTCCTCCTGACTGGTTTCACCACTACTGAGTTGAGAGATCTTAGCCTCCAGTATAGCTATATGGTTGCATCTCTCACATGTGTTGGAATTTGTTTGGAGGAGGAGAGGGTTGTCTGTGTACATGAGGCAGTTGTAACATTGCCTCAAGATTCCCAGATTCACCAGCTGGACCGGAGAGAAGATTGACAACTGACCTTTGGACATGCTAGAATAGTATTGGGAATTCCTTTATAATTGGAAAAAAGGGCCAATGGGGAACAAGGTACTCAAGGGGAATTTGTGAGGGTGATGAGATACTTAAAAGAATATCTATGATGAAATACTTAAAAGAACTTAAGAGTAATCTTAAGGAAATAATTAACAATTTCTTTATCTTTGAATGATGATGATCAGGTTAGTAAAGTCATACTAAGGGACTCCTTAAATGCGTATTAAAGACAGAATGGGAAGATGGGATAGAAATTAAATGACAGAGTGGATAAAGAATTTTTGAAATACAAGATGATAATACTGAAGTCATTAAAAATGAATGACAAAGTATCAAACAATTTTAATGCATAAATTGGAGATAGCTTTAGAAAAAATAAAATTGCACAGTTATGCGATGACTTCAAAAAAGGTTCTAATCAATAATATCTGAAATCCTTACAACAATAAACTTAGGGCAGGCATAGAAGAAATGCTTAATATGTTTAAAATTTTTCATGAGGATCTTAATAAAGGTAAAATAATAATCCTGATGATTACAAAATTGACAAGTGTTTAAAGAAAAATGTTACTAATAAACTTAATGACCAAGAAATATCACAGTAGAATATGCCTATTACCCTAATAGAAGTTTAAGAAGCTTTAAACAAATTCAAAATGATAAAACTCCAGGGTTAGATGGTTTAAGTATTGAATTATATAGTCTGCTTCCATTAAATATTTTAGAATTACTGAGTGACATTTTCAGGATAATTCAGAGTGACAATAATAATTCCTCCTTCATGGAAATTTTCTGTAATCTCACATACACTTAAACAAGGAAAGGATTGTAAGCTATTTTCCTCATATAGACCTATTTCTTTATTAAATGTAGACTATAAAATATGTACTTCCATCTTCACTATAGGATTAAGAGATATAGTATATTGATGAATTAATGTAGGTCAAACAGAACTTAAAGTCAATAGATTAATGTGTGATAATATAAAAAGGTTAACAGTCTCATAAATTAGCAAAAAGAATGAATAGGAAATTCACTCTAATTAGCTTAGTTATTGACAGAGCTTTTGATTCTGCAGATTGGAACTACTTGTTTAAAACTTTAGAGGCATTTGCATTTCCAGAACAGTTTATTGGAATGTTAAAAAAAATGGAAGATGGGGACTCCAAAGCATATGTTAAAACGGGATTTTACATTTCTCAAGGATTCACTTTAAACAAAGGCACTAAGCAAAGGTGTCTCATGTGCTCTCTACTATTTGCATTAGTTATCAAACCCTTAGATAACAGTATAAGAATAAAAAAAAAATGATGGAGTCTCAATTTAGGATTGTCAATCTAAAATATTTTTTTTTGCAGATGATATTTTACTAATTATAGGAGGTTTAAATTATTCAGTTAAAAAACAGATGAGGGAATTTAAAAATTCAAGAAGTATTGCTGCTGAAATTTAATAATAATAAAACTCAAGCTTTAATGTTAAATCAAATACTAGATAGTACACTTAAAGATAAATATAAATATAATTGGGAAGGAAAAGAACTAAAACATTTAGGAATAACAATCTAACACAATGTGAGTAAGATTATTAAAAATAATTTTGAAAAAAATAATTGAAGAAGTGTTCTTATTAAAAATGGAATGGATGTTTTTTTTTTCCTTTCGAGGGTAGGTTAGTACTTATTAAAAGTACTTATTAAAATGATTATATTACCCAAAATGATATCCGTATTGCATTCATTAGCTTTAATAACTTACAAAAATAAAGAAAATGTAATGAAAATGTTAGTTGCATTCTTATGGTATCCTAAAAAGCTGAGAACTGCTTATAGAAACCATACAGATTATAGGAATATGATGCTTTTAGCGTCCCAAATGTAGAATCTTATTTTATTGCTGCAAATAACTCTGTTTTACTCTGGGCAGACTCAACTTATACTAGTCAATGGAAAACCATTCAGGAACAGATTTGACTAAACTCTTATAAGCTTATTAAATGTAATAAATTAGAAATATGTAATGATCTTTTGATCTGGTTAAAAAAATGATCTTAGAAGGAAATTACTTTCAGTTTTTAGATATTGCATATATAAAATGAATTCTTAAAACAGTTAAGAAACATGATTTTAAAACTCCATTAATATGAACATGGACATTTTTGTGCATTTCCATTGCACATACCTCTAGATTTAAGGCAACTCAGAACAGTGTTAAAATTAATTTGTTAAAAAGGAATGGAATAGTATTATGGTCTGTTTGTTTTGAAAAAGGAAAAGCAATGTCATCAAAATATTTAATGAAAGATTATAAGTTGGATGAATCTGTTAAATTGTTAATATTATCCATCAGTAAGAAAATGAATGAATTTGTAGATAATACGAGTAAAGAGGAACAGAACACTATCCCCAATTATATGAATATATGAATGCTATCATTGAAGGTAAATTGACCTACAAAGGAAGCTTGTCTAAGTTATACTGTATAAGTAAATTAAAAATAATAATAATAATTCTGATGCAAAATTATGGAACATTTTAGACAGTAGTGGATTGAGTGACTCAATAGATGGTAATAATAAAACTTTGTTACTTAAATCAGTTAGTCAAATGTTTTCAGGTTTATACTGGAACATTTTTATGTGGAAATACACAGAATGTTTGTTACGCCCTATAAAATCTCTTAAGTTTAGTAAAATTACTTTTTCAATCTGTGGAGATGAAGTAAATATGTAAAAGCTGAATGCACACACATTTATGGATTGTGAAAAATGTGATGTATATTGGGAAGAGATAACTATGTTTTAAAGGGTTATGGTTTGATAATTGCTTTTTAACTTGATCAATACTATAATGAATGTTGCACTTCCTATATCTGTAAAAAATGTCCTGAAGTCTCCTGCCAGGAGGTTAATACAAAAAAATTGGAACTCGAATTCAGTTCCTACATGCAAAGAAATTTAAAATTTAACAGCAATTACTATGTAAAACTAAAAAAGAAGTGATGAGAATAAGATATATAAATCATGCTATGACTTTTAGTGCTTGGGATAGCCTTGAAATGTTGCTATTGAACTACCAAGACTCTTAATATGTTAATTGTATAAGATCACCTTAATGATTAAATTTATTCCTAACATTGTATAATGGCATGTGATGTTGAATTTCTTCCTTTCTGTGTATAAATTGTAAATATGTTAAATCAATACATCTCTTAAAAAAACGAAATTCTAGCTGACAGATTTAGAACGTTTGTAACTTTAGCAGAATGTATGTTAGTACCACATTGTTTAAAATGAATAGCTTGCTTCTAAATCTAAAGATACTGTAAGAAATGTGCTATCTCTTGTTAAGCAAAAAATATCAATGTTTGAATGAATTTGATTCAGATGTGATGGAAAGAATCAAGCCAGAATCTGGTTTATTAGCATTAATGAGAATCCTAGTAGTAGAAATGTGAACACCGATAACCATGCTACAAATTAAACTGTTCCTGTGGAATGTGATAAGACTGTTTTACAACAACACTACTAAAGTGTGTTATATTTTTCATAGGTAGAGAAGTTCAAGCTTTATTGTATTCTGGAAGGATGATTCTCATTGTCAAATGTTCTTATGTGCTTTAGTATAAGATTAATGACAAACAAAAGGTGGTAGTGATATGTTTACAGTGATAAAAAGGAATATATCCTCACTCATGTAGAAATTCAAACATTTCTAGTAAGAATTTTGCATACTGTAACTCTGGCTCCTGACTTGACTCATAATGTTATAACAAAGAAAAAGATTTCCCTTATTTTAAAACACCGTGGTAGATATTCAGGGAGGAAACACCCATAGATATGGTATGGAAGAGTGTCACAGCTAAGAATTAGAGATTAAACAACACCAGTGTGGCCGCTGAATACAAGAATGGTGAAGAAGAAAACTGGACAGTGATAACTATAGAAATCCAAAATCAAAACCAGGAGAATGGAATTTGCATAAATGTACACAGGTGTTAGAATATGGTTGTGGTTTGAAAATAAAAAGGATCCTGCATGTTAGAAACCTGCTGCAATGAAGGAGCAACAAAAACCTAATGCTGTAAGAAATGTCAGAATAGGAAATGAAGGTGAACTGTGATTAAACTATAAAATAAAAATCAATGCAAGACAGGTATCTATACAGAAACTTGAAAGAAGTGTCAGTACAGAAATAGACAGGACTGACATAGAAAAAGCAGGTAATCTACTGAAAACAGTCAGACCAAATAATTTGTATTGAGTACTAAAACTGAGATAGGTAAACAATGCAGAGTTTTAAACCCATTAATGTCCAATTGCATCTAAAAAGCTAAAAGTTGAATAAAAAGATATCTCTCAAGGGGCTTGTTCAGATAGTGGAAAACTTAAAGCAGAATGAGATTTTTGCCCAGAATTCCCTTTATGTGTAGGGGAAGACATAAAAGAAACTTCTGTGCCAGTGTTTTTGGGAGAAGAAGCTACACCTTCCACCTGAAGGCAAGCTAGTGAAGAAAGTATCCATGAAAAGGTAACCGGTAGAAAGGTACTGGAAACCAGCTGGTCCACTCAACAGAAGTTTAATCCAAAATGCACACGAATACAATAGCTTAAAAGCACAAAGCACGTCAAGCACATAAACATTGTAAAAATAGTTCCCATTACGTTTTCGTCTTACAGACTTCATCACATAGGCATGTACTGTCCCAAAAGCCATGTTAAATACATTTTTAAATGGAAATTAACCAATAAGAAGCATTGATCAATTAAACAATTAACAATGAAGGTTCAATTTAAATGAATTAAAATACAGAATGCATGAGGTGAATGAAATAAAACCTGTAACATGAAATCAATCTTAAAACTTTTGTAACGTAAAATGCATCAAAATCTTATTTGGTATAAGCTTCCTGTCTGTATTAAGGAACTCCCTTACTTTATCAATTCCCCATACATTCGGAATACTCGTGAAAAGAGATTCAGTATCCATAGTAAGGAATACAAATGCTTCATCATCATCAATAGTTTCCATTCTATCATGTAGACGCTGTAAAAACATATTGGTGTCTCTGGGAATAGTGTGACAACTGTTTAAGAACTCATGTAAAATACCTTCTACATAAATTGATAGAGGCTCAGTACACCAGCCTGCTCCTGAAACAATGGGACGCATAGGAGGGGCAGTAATATGCTTATGGATTTTAGGTAAGCCATATATTCTAGGAATTAAAGGTTTCTGTACCAAAAAATAATTAAACAAAGTCAATTAATCCCGTGATCAGTAAGTCAAATACTAAAAAAGACACCTTATCAATAATAGCAGTTACAGCTGCTTTTGTTAATGCTTGGTAAATACAGTTATCTAATAACAAAGCATTCATCTGACTAACATGAAGATCTTTATCCATTAAAACAATTTTGCCACCTTTGGCAGCCTGCTTTATAACAAGGGAATGCAGGTTCTGTAATTCATTCAGGGCCCTATATTCTGGTGCAGTAAGGTTATAAAAAGTGCAACCATTTAAATCAGTGGTATATATTTCTTTAAAGGCATGCTCACAAATATCTACAAATCTTTGTATGCCTGGAGGAGTAGGAGATATGTAAGTACTAGGTTTCTTATATGCATTAATATTTACATCATTGTTATTAGGAAAAAATTTCTACCGAGTAATTTTAAGTCTGTTATCATTTCTGTTAAATCTGACTTTCTGGCAGGAATGAAGGATAAACCCTTGTTAAGTAAATTACTCTGTTCATTAGTTAATGCAAAGGAGGAAATGTTCACAATAAGATTATTTACATTCTCCTTTTCTTCGAAAAATGCACAGTTCTGTCCACATGGTGTTCCCTTGTTGTATTCACCATGGTTGGGTTGCTTTCGACCCGAGCTCTGAATGGGAGTGCTGTTTCCAAGGTAAACTCTCCCACTTTTGGATTGTCTAAAAAAACGCTAATATCTTTAGCGTTATATTGTATACTGTTTATGGGACTCTTACCTGTATTACTAGCGTTTCTTTGCTCTTCATTCTGCTGTTTCTTGTCTGCATTCGATGTAGATGTATCTCCATTGACAGCTGAGACAAAGGATGCGATCTTGGGGGCAGGATTGCTGGTACTAACACTTTCTTTAGTTTGTGTGGTTGTTGCTGCCATGTTTGCGCTCAAATTGTTAGCGCGAAAACCGGAAGTGGAAGGCTGTGTTCCAGTATTCAGTGTCCTACTACTCTCTACATTTGTGGTAGCAGGATTCTGAGTAGTAGTTCTATTTATAGAGTCCCTCGGCCATGAGAATACATTATTATTTTTGAAATCGAGTTTATCTCTATTTAATTTGTTTAATTTGTTATTTTGAAGCTTCCTTTCATAAGCGTTAATGTTTTCATGTAGCTGGCCCATTTTATTCAAAGTGATGGCAGTAGAGAAAGTTTCAGATATCCTGTTCTCTAAGGCTACAATTTCTGTTTTTAATTCAGTCTCAAGTGGTGAAAAAAAACTCTATAAGAAGCTCCATATATTTGGAACTAAAAGATAAATTAAACTCTTGCCACTTACGTAACAGTTCAGGATACAAATTTCCATATGTGGGCATATTTAATATACGTAAGCCACGGGGAATTACTTTTGCTTCCAATGAAGCTTGCAAATGCAGTCTCTGCCATTGTAGTCTTTTATATTTATATAGAAGGTTTTCCAACCCCCTGTATTGCACCTGAAATTCAAGCATCTCTTCCATGCCATAAGCAATGTCCGTTGCACTTGTCTGTACCTCAGTGTTTAGTAGTAGATTCACTGGGACATCCAAGAGTTTCAGGAATCAACTATGCTCATTCAATAATTCTCGATTAATGTCCATATCCATCTTTTCCAGATACAGTGTGTCCTTGGCCGAGTAAAATGAAAACAAATGTAAAATCTCAACCAGCTACAGGTACACAGAGGTGCCAAGAATGCAACAATAAAAGTTAAAATAAGGCACCAAAGTTACAGATTGAAGACCATCCACAGTAACTTTATTAGAAAAAGAACAAAAGGTGAGCGCTTTCACAACTCAGTGTTGCTTCATCAGGCAATGTTAATGCAAGCCATGCTTGGTTAAATACTTAAGCAATCAATATAATTTCAAGCATTTAAAGCAATACAGTCAAACAATTAAACACTGTTGGTACAAGCTCCTAGGAAACTGTATAATTAAAACCAACCTTAAAATCTATATACACATGTATAGCAGAAGCATGGAAAGTTAGATCAACAAGATGTAAACCTTACATGAGCTCTCATGAAACTGATATGAGAACGTCTGGAAATACAGATATTGATAGGAATACGTTTAGAGTAGTTTTTCAGTTTGCAAGTGATATCAATAAGTATACAGACATCATAAAGAAGAACTGGCATTTATTACAGGAACTACCAGACCTTGTCTCTATGATTGGTGACACACCTAGTTTTAGTTTTAAAAATAATGTGTCACTTGAAGCAACATCTTTGTAATAAAGAACACCAATCTCATAGAAAAAACCTTTCCAATAGACAAGGCACTTTTCCATGTAGGAATTGTGCAGCTTGTCAGTATATCTATACTAAAAATGAGTATATCCATCCAATGAAACACTTTAAATTATATACTAAGAAATATTATGATTGCAAGAGTACAGATGTTATCTATTTTAGTTTTTGTCAAGTATGTCATGCCTATTATATAGGAAAAACAAATAGAACTTTTAAAGACAGAATACTAGAACATGTCAGGGATATACGGAATCAGAAGCAGTCTAATGCCCTGGCAAATCATACTTTAAATACAAATAGTACTCATTGCTTTAAATTCTTGGTTTTACAACAAATATCAAGGACAAATAGAGGTGGGGATATAGAAAATTACACAGAAGAGGTAGAACAAAAATGGATTATTAAGTTAAACGCAGATAGATATCCTGGTTTGAATGGCTGTACCTCACTAGTCCCTTGCCTTAAAGCAAGACATCTTAAACTTTAATTTTTAAGTTTTTGTTTTAATGTGTCATTAAGGTTTATCAATTTTATATTTTATATTAAATTATTATTATAGTTAAGAAGAATTTTTTACATATGACATATATATATTTTTTTATATACTGTATAAATAATAATGGTGGTCCTTTGCAGAGACATGTGTATATAGATTTTAAGGTTGGTTTTAATTATACAGTTTCCTAGGAGCTTGTACCAACAGTGTTTAATTGTTTGACTGTATTGCTTTAAATGCTTGAAATTATATTGATTGCTTAAGTATTTAACCAAGCATGGCTTGCATTAACATTGTCTGATGAAGCAACACTGAGTTGTGAAAGCGCTCACCTTCTGTTCTTTTTCTAATAAAGTTACTGTGGATAGTCTTCAGTGTGTAACTTTGGTGCCTTATTTTAACTTTTATTGTTGCATTCTTGGCACCTCTGTGTACCTGTAGCCGGTTGAGATTTGTATATTTAAAATTCTATCATCCTGTCTGACTGATGGCTCATTGAATGCCTACATTTATTTATTTATTTATTGACATTTGTTAACTGGGTTGGTCCAGCTGGGCTTGTAGCCCATTTTCAGTGGAGACCCGATGAGAAAAGCTCCAAAAAAAAAACACAAACAGTTTACAGAGAATCAAACATTTGAGTCAAAAATATGGTCAAAATCAGTTATATAAGAACATTAGAGAGACAAAGCAGAAATGCAATCACATGATATATACATATCAATATTTTTACAGACTAAAATATATATTTATATATTTACAAAAAGAGTTAAGTCCAACAGTATTAATTGTAGATTTTAATAAGAATCCACAATAGTGGATTACTTAGCTGTATGTGGAGAGACTGAAAAGGTTTATAGGGTTGTGGGGAGCTTACAAAGGGGCTTGACAAGGATATATTTTGGAGTTGAGTAGATGAAGTTTCAGTGATGGAACAAATGTCTCTTGGGAGTTTGCTCCAGGCTCGGGTGATGGAGTGTTTATATAGGAGTTTGCCACCTATATTTTTGGGTTGATAGATTTGTAGTAGTTGCTGATTAGAGGTATGGAGAGTCTGCAGAGGAGTGTAGATATAGATGAAGGAAGAGAGAGCAGGGCAGGATGCAGGTTTGTAAAGAATGAAGTGTTACATTTGAAGTTGTGACAGCAGTAGAAGATGGGGGAATTCTAACCAGTGGAGAGTATTTAGGGTAAGGCAGTGATGTATATTGTATGGAGAGTTTGTGATAAATCTAGCTATCTTGTTGTATGTTTTGTGGAGTTTGTTTAAAGTAATAGTTTGGATGTGGGTGAGTACTGGGGCAACATATAGAAGGGAGGGGGGGAGAAGAGCTTGTGCAAGGGAGAATCTGGCATTTGTAGTTAGACATTTTTTTGCTGCGATCCAGTAAACCAGGTTTCTGGTGAGTCTTTTTTATGCTTTGGAGGATGTGCAAGTTGAATTTGAGTTCATCGTCTTTGATGACCCCCAAGGAGTTTAGTGTGAGATTCAGGTTGGATAACAGTGTTATTAGAGGAAGTAATAGTAAAGGTGGATTTGAGGTGAGAGATAGATTGGGAGAAAAATAATAAGAGTTTGGTCTTTTTAGGGTTGAGAATGAGTAGATTCCTGAACAATCACTGTTCAGTGGATAGGAAGGCCTGTTGAGTAAGAGTGTGGAGATTGGAGATATTGTCTGAGACGGAGATGAGAGTCGAGTCGTCTGTGTATTGGATGAGAGAGGATTGTTTACAATAAGTATAGAGATTATTGGTAAAGATATTAAATAGGATGGGACCCAGGAAGGAACCTTGTGGACCCTGGTTAGGACAGGTATGAATGGAGAAGTAGAAGAGATCCATTTAACAGATTGCTGCCTGCAGGATAAGTAACTGAAGAACCAGACAAGGGAGGAAGAAGATAGACTGAGGTCTGCAAGTTTAGATAGCAGTAGGTGATGGGAGACTGTATCACAGGCTTTGGAAAGGTCAAGAAAGAGACATGATATGAGTATGTTATTGTCTAGGACCTCGGCAATGGTATGTGTAAAGGATAAGAGGGCAGTAGTTGTGCTGTGGTAGGGACAGAAACCATGCCGCGTGGGAGTAAGGAGGTAGTTGAGTAGTTGTGAGTGGATACATTTTTCAAGAATCTTAGAGAGGGGAGATAGAATAGCTATAGGTCGATAGTTAGATGGGTCTGTAGAGTTTCCACCTTTATGCAGAGGAATAATGAAAAAGGATTTCCATAGGGTAAGGATGGTGGATTCCTGAATAGATCTATTGATTAGTATAGATACTGGATAGGCAATGGAGTCAGCAGCAAGTTTGAGGAAGGTAGGAGGTAGATTGTCAGTGGAGGGAGAGCAAGATTTGAGTTTGTGAAAAAGAGATCTGATGTAGGAAGTAGGAACCGGATCTAAAGAGAATAGTTGTTTGTTATAAGGATTTGGATGGGTAGGAGGAGAAGTTGTGTTACAGTTGGAAGGTATGAGGGTTTGAATAGTTTCACTAAAATGTTTATTGAGAAGAGTAGCAGTTCCCAGAGGTGATGTATTTGGGTAGGGGCAAGGAGTTGAGGGGCAGACTGGAGAGAGAATTTTGTTAATAGTATACCAGAACATGATAGGGTTGGATTTGTTATTGAATTGGGCAGTTATAAAAAGGACTTTTTGTCATTATTGGTTTGTTTTTTTGTAAGATTTCTGAGGTGTCTATAATTATGTAGCAGAGAAAATACTCTAAATAGGGTTGAGAAATAAAATACAACTATGGATTGGCATGTGTCTAATTATTGGGAAAAAGTAACTGCAATAGTTGTGTGTCTGTCTTGTCATACTCCCACTTAACCAAAATGCAGTCTGTGTTGTTGGCTTATTTGTTACTGGTGCACACAACAATAGTCTTGTGCACCAAGACTCAGCCCCATAGTGACCTTCAAAACAAGTTTAAACTCACTGTCCTGGAGAGTTAAGTAAAACACCTGCATTCACTGAGATTGTTCAGAAAGTTAAACATTTGCAAATGACCCCTACCTTCCACATGTCATAAACTGATATTTGTTTGCTTCTTTGACAGCATTAAATACTGGAAAAGCAGCCAACGTGCTGTCATCTGTTTTGGTTGGTAGCAAACTGGATTTCAACAAGTTACCATTTCTTGTGTAAAAAACGTGTTCTCATACTTTATATAAAACCATTGGCTGTGTACTTACTTTCTTTGTTGAAGCATGGCAACCACACAGATTTGTTTTGTAAAGTTCTTTCTGTTTTCTTTCTTTAGCTATCCACAATAAATAACAACATGATTTCTGTCAGTGTTTCTTTTATTGTTGTGCCTTTCTGTAGTGTCAGGCAGTTTAAAATATGCATTTTACAATTGCTAAGCAGCGGTTCTCAAAGCAGGGATTAACAGAACACTAAGGTATATTACTGTGATCTGATAGGATTAAGATGACAATGTTTAGCATCATCTGCTATTGTATTATGTACCCTTGATGACATTTAACTTGGATTTTAGCACAGAATGTCCAATATAGACATTATGGTTACATATTATATAAACCATGGAATGAAATATTTGTTCATGGCAGTATAGCTTAATAAAAGCTAGTTCCTGATGCTGGGTTTGCCATTTTTTTCACTACAGTTGCTTGATTGGTACCACATGTACCTTTTACTAATATTGTTTTTGCGAAGTGCGGTCAGGGTAATTTGCAACTGCACACTGCTTATTAATATTTCAAATATATAAACTGCAAAGAACACTGAGATGCCTTCCAAAGAGTAGCTTATCTACTAACTAAATCTTGTATGTTTGATGCAATGTGACTTAAGAACCCCCTGCCATTTTTCTAATGGTCGCATAAGAAGTGCTGTTGTGATGTTGTTGTGGCATCCTCATGCATTATGCCACCTCTTAAACTTTAAAATGTGCGCATTTTGGATGGTAAGCAAACATCGCGTTCAGAGCCAGCTTCATATAATTACAGACTAGGGTGCAAACAAATTGTCATATGGATAGGGTGTGCATGGCTCAGTGTGAGGAATAGTGCTTCTTTCATGACAAAAATCAACAGATGTCATGGTCATTTGGACCATGCTATGCTGTGTATTAGTAATAATGCATTTGCAGTGAGTTTCACTACTTTTTAAAATCTTTATTCTATTGCTTTCTCAGAAAATAATTTACAGTGTGTGGAACATTGATATTCAGAGTACATTCAGCCTATTACAAACAATATCCTTGATCATGAATATGAACAGAATAGACAAAAAGAAAGAAAAAAAAACATACAAACCTTTTTTTAACAATAACGTCAAACTGTAGCATAAAACAATACAAATGCTTACACTAACTATATATGCTTCACTAATACATTTAGACTAGTAGTAATACCTGGTGATCCTGGCTTCCATTTCCTAAATAAGATCACCAGAAATACCAAAAAAAAAAAAAGTAAATAAATAATAAAATAAACAGCCCCAGCCCATTGTTCCCCAAACCTCAAAACACTGATTGGTTAATGGTGATAGGGACTTTCTGAATTCCCATTGCACATCCTCCCCTCTCTCTCCAATATCATTTCCTATCTACTGGAACTACTGCTACTCAGGCAGATCCAACACATAAGCAGATAATTAGCCCTTTCTGTCTCACATCTCCCAGATGAAGGGTCCTGGCCCATACCCCTTTGATAACATATAATAGGTGTGTCCTACCACAACTGCACAAGCTTATACTGGGTAAACACAATCACTGGAGCTATCCAAACAAGCATCCATTCCACCTCTATATCCCTCCATTTATCCATACTAAAGTTCATGGATAACCTCTTCTCCCACTTTTGTCTGAGGAAATTAAGGGAAGATTTATAAATCCTAATGAGCAGAGCATAAGAGGCAGTGAGCAGCCCATGCAAATAGTTCTCATAACCCAATGATCTTTTGGCAATATATTAAATACAATGTCTTTCTCATCCTGCTCATAATGTCTTTCTCATCCTGCTCATAACACAGTATAGGTTGCAAATACTGGCAGAATGGACATTGCTGTAGTAATGGGATGGTGAGGTGATAGGAAATCTGTGTATAAACCATGAGAAGGCCTGTGCTTGTTTGAACTTCAGCTAACATATCCTTCCAGAAACATAAAGCCTTGCTCTATCCAGGCATGCCAGTGTACCAAGTCATCATCAAGCAGATGTAAGGGGGAGCTCAAGATTCTATCCCACTTCCACTAATACCCATGTTCACTAATTCCTTCCTAATCACTCCCTACAGACCTTAAGGGTCCCACACTTGAATTCCTTCCTTCCTTCCAAGGCTTAGATTTTTACTTTTAATGAATCACCTGTCCTTCTAGTGTTACTTAGGGAGGTCATGGCATTGACCTTGCCTGCCACCATGCTGCCAGATTTGCTGCTCTAGCATTGTCAAAAAGTCTGGAAGGTCTAATTCTTCCACCTTAACATTAATAAGCTCCCTAAGAAATTCTCAAACTGACCACATTTCCTTAAACAGACCATTCTTTAAAACAGCTTTAGGCAAAACAACCTTTTCTCAAGACTATGACCTGCTATGTGGAATCATCCTCCATTATTTATAAGGTAAATAAAACCTTAAAATAACATTTTCAAAACAGCTCTCCAAAAACTTTGCATGTAAATGCTTTATAAACAGAGGCTAACATTTCTGCTATCCACTCTTGCTTGACCAGCCTCTCCCTTCTGCAGAGTTTCTCTATACCATCTACATTTCCTATTTTTATTATTATGTAGTTGAAAAATGCACTGTAAATATTTGTGTATAATGTAATCAATCTATTATATAATGTATATATCTGTAACAGTATTAATTTACTCTGCTTCTGTGTCTGTTCATTTGGGCCCAGGTTGTAGCTGAAAGGGGTCTTTAGACCAGTCCATCTACTTGTTATCAAATAGAAATAAATTCTTACATGGCATCCTCAGGGAGTGTGAATACAACAGGAAGGAAGTAACACGCTTTTGGAATTTATTAGGAAATTTATATGTCAGGATTTGTGGCAGCTGTCTAGCACAAAATATAATTGAGGGCAGACAAAACTGTTTCAAAACTACAGCCTTAGCTAGAAAGGGAAGAAACAGTGCTTTCCAGTTCTTAAAGTTGCTCTATACACATACCAGCAATGGTATCATATTCATTATCACCATTTCTTACATATTGTATAAAAACTAGTTTCCCATTTACTTCATTGATGAAATAAACTTTCTACAGTCTATGTGCAAGACCTTCACATAGCTCTTGGTTTCCAATTACAAAAGCTAAATTGGTTAAAAGCTTGGAACGTGGGCAATGACTTCTCTACATTTCTTCAGAGAACTTCTTAAGCCAACCTACTTGCCAGTGGTAAATGCCTTATGCTTTCTGATTTATTTTACAAGCAGGTCTTTATATTGGGTTTCTGTAGTATTATATTAGGTATGTTAGGCTTATAAAGACCTTAGGATCAATAGCTTCTTAAGAAGCAGGATGGTCAAAATCCCTGGAAAGGCTTTTTACAATTCTGCTGAAAGACCTTCAGGCCCTTAATAGCATTCAAGTCTCTGTTTGAATAATTGGCTTATTTATCTATACTATTCACCAGGGGTAAGTTGTGAAATGTCAAGACTCCATAAAAAAGCCTGCCCCCTTCCCTGTATATATGTTTTATTGCTGTCTAGAGTCCCTCATATAACCTTTTATCTTCCTCGTTAATCCCATTATCATCACACTATGTGCTATTGACTATAACTACTACTGTCACACTATTTTTTTCCATTTTCTCTCTGCTAATTTATACACTAATAGTTTAGGTAATGAAATTCCTCTTCTCCAGTAGAATTTCTTCCAGTGCAAGCACTTTACATTTACAAAATTGAATTGAAGTGTTCCACACTCCTTCTTGCATTCCTACAGTATATTTTTTTGCTTCACTCATCTTTATCTCCCTTAATCCCCTTAAAATCTTACTCTAATTTCTGATCTGCTGCTCTGCTTCACCCTACAACTTTATTCCTGCCATTATTTTCTGCCTAGTGAAATTTCTACATCTATGACGTTCTTCTTAAATTGAGACCAATTCTCATAAGCAACCCATTTTCTTCCTTACCCTTTCAAAAGTTTCCAGTGAGTTCTTCAAATAGTTCATTGACTCTGTCTCTTTAAGGAGTAGACTTCTGGAACAGTCAACAGAGAAACCGAATGAAGTGCAGTATTCTGTTCACAGCCCTCGCATAGACATTTGCACTGGCACGAAAATACTTCTATTTATTGATAAAAATAAAATATATAAAAACAAATGTCCTTTTCAGACACAAAGGTTAAGCGCTTTCATCTACCCACACGTAGACTTCATCAGAACATTTCATTTTTACTACAGCAGGCTTAAATAATGCCTCCAGCCAATCTGCTGCATCAATTCTATGCGAGTGCTATGAACAGAATACTGTGCTTTATTCGGTTTCTTTAAGGAGTAGGCCATCAAGCCTTCATAATGATATGGGACACACAGTCTCTAAATCCATGATGTCCACCATTACATAACTGTGGTGGGTTAGGGATACTGAAGCATGGGCCACATTCAGCACTCCCCCCCAAGTTATGGGAACAAATCAACAGATTGTCTAAGTGACTAACTGATCCACTAGCATATGCCAGACATGTGAAATCCTTTTACTTAAGATGGTGGGCTCCCAACACATCTGCTAACATGATATTCTTAAGAAAATTCTTTAAAAAATCTTGACACCTCCGGTGACCTATTCCTCTCTTGTAGCTCCCTGTCCACCATTGGGTCCACTGTGGCATTAAAAATCCTTCCAATAAAATATCTCAAAAACAAAAAGGTGGAATGAAAACAACTGAAAAACACAATGATTTCACCAAAACAAGCTTGGGTTCCTCAAAGATAACAGTAATGAAATGAAAAACTCAAGGACTTAGCATTAAAAAAAACAAGGATATTTCTTCTTTTTTCAGCAAAGCACCAAGCAAACTGCCTCTGTCAAGGATGATAACCAGAAGGGGGAACAGAGTGTGAGCAATGAGTGTTAGTAAGTGCTGGTGTTAAAATATTTAACTTGACGGACATTATTTTTTCTGATGAACAAATGAACATTTTAAGACTGGGATTAAATTTTATTCCTTCAAGGAGGTTTAACCTAAGTAGAACAATTTTAGAATTGAAAGCATACAACCGTAAGTTAAGACTGAAATACGTATTGAATTGTGTTGAGTTTACAAATACTATTTTAAAAAATCATGTACTTCAAATCCGTCTTTGAATAATACACTAAAAAGTGTTCAAAAAGGCATATGAAAGTAATTTAAGAGACCTTAACAAAAGAAAACATATCAGAAGGAAATACAATTTAACTAAGGAAGAACATCGTATTTTATCTGACTTAAGTAAAATGGTGACTATAAGATTTATGAAGGCTGATAATGGTGGGGGAATGGTAATTATGTACCAGAAGGATTAAATGAATTCTGTTAATGAGTTATTGAACAATGTTAATGAATATATACCTGCCTCTTCATTAGATGTTAACAGAAGTTTTAGACAAGTACATTGGTTGTTATATGAACTCCTAATGGAAGGATACATTACTTTGGATTTATACAACTTTATGAAAATAGATCATCCATTACTGGGTTCCCTATTTGGGATACCAAAAAAAATTTACAAAAATCCCACAAATCCACCCTTTCGACCGATAGTTTTGGTCTCTCACTATATTACTGAAGGTTTTCATTATTTCTAGATTACATGCTGAGTCATGTTGTTCAAAAAATGAATTCTTACATTACAGATTCCTGGGATTTTTTGGAGAAAGTAAGATCTTTTGGTAACTTATATTCATTTAATGATACTTGTAATTTGATTTTTGCTGCTGATATCTGCTCACCTTTTACCTGCATTCCACATGAGACAGGTATTGATTATGTTAGAAATTACCTGTCTAAAATTGAAAGTTTAGATAGTGAGATTATTTATTCAAATTGTACTTTATTAGTTGAACAATAACTATTTTATATTTGGTAAAAAGGTTTATAAGCAGATTAGGGGGTAGCTATGGGGTCTGCTGCAACCCCTGTCTATGCCAGTCTAGTACTGGGGTGGTGGGAACACACAATACTAACCCCCCTTATCACATCTTTTAGTATCAAATTGTATTATAGATATGTGGATGATATGATTTTTATATTAGAAGGAAATTAATCTAATTTAGCCACATTTTTAAATTAAGTAATAGTTCAGACTTTTTAAAGTTCACTTTGGATGACTTTGGTACTAAGATTAATTTTTTGATGTCACTTTATCTTGGAATAAGAATATATCTATGTCTGAGAGTGAAATATATAGGAAACCAACTTTTGTTAATAATTATCTTAATTTTTCTAGCAATTTTATCAAAAAGAATATTCTTAGAGGCCAGTATATTAAGGCCTCCAGAATGACTTCATGTGATTCAAGATTTGAACAAGAATTGCAGTTTATCATATCTTTGTTTGTGGATAGAGCCTGTAAATTGGATTTATTAAATAGAACAGGTAATGCAGTTTGATCTAGGAGAAATACAGATTTCTCCCTATTCTTAGGAAACCACTGATTAAGAAAAACAACACTTGTTTGAATAGACAATATATGACTGCATATTGCTTGGGTATGACAGTCGACTACGCTGACACTTGCACCATTATGAAAAGTAATTGGAAAATTATTGAAGGAAATGCTGAACTATTTAATGTAGTTGGTGACACTCCTATTTGTTTTCAAGAACAATTATAATATCAAGAAGATGTTGCAAAATGGCAGTACAAAAGTTTTATGTTACAAGACCGTGCCAAATAGAGCTAAAGGAATGTATAAGTGTGGCCATCGCTCTGTTTGCAGATTTATTTTAGAAGGGCCTTTTTTGAATTTAACACATTTAGAAATGACCATACCTATCATTGAGGTTTTTGATTGTAATATGGAAGGGTTGCTTTATATTGCTGTTTGTTCAGATTGTGACTCTTTCTACATAAGGATGACCAAAAGAAGTTTACTAAAACAAGTGAATGAACATCTTTATGCTATGACAAGTTTTACTAGAAAGGCTCACCCAGACTCTGCTACACTTTGCTGTGAGGGAAAGGTTAGTTTGCTTTCTATTTGTTGTATTACTTTATTGCCTTTTTCTATTTTGAATACTGTGATTTGTTTTATTTACCTTGTGTTTTACTTGTATTCTGCTTTTAACTGCATATTAAAACTTGAAAAGAGACCACAGCTCTGTCTCTTGTGAGTCAGGCAGAATATATCTCATCTCCTCTCTGTTTTTACTGGCTTGTGTGAGTAAGCATAAAATGATCATTTTGTGAAATCACTCCCCTTCAACTATTTAAATTTATTGGCCATCCTACTGTATTCCATAGTACCAGAATACAAAAGTGACCACCCCCTTTCAGTCTTTCTTGCTGTTTTAACAATAGTGACTCTCCATTAAAACTTAACTTTTTAGACAGGTAAAACTTAAGTTACTTACTTTCACGTCTAACTCCTCTAGTGCACACTGCAGTGTTTAGGATAAACCGTTTTTTTTCATCCTACCTTTAAGCATTCCTATGACTAGCACTTTCTTTAAAAACTGCTGGAAAGCACCAGGAAGTCTTAAACTGATACAAGCACTCAACTCTCCTTGTTAATAAGGAGAAAATAATCGTAGGCACTAAACAGCCTATAATTGCAAAGTACCTTTCTAAGGTAAGGGAAAACAGCTCTTGTACTTTACAAATAAAAAAGCACCAAACCAGGCATGTTCAAGGATCAGCTTCTGGTGATTTCTCCTGTCCACCTGGTGAATTTGGGCATACTGAGGCAATGCAGCAATTGCCTCATGTACACAGACAACCCTCTCCTCCTACCACCCAACACTAAAACCTGTGAGAGAAGCACTTACATAGCCAAACTGGAAGCAAAGCTCTCTCCACCAAAGATTGTGCTAGACAGTCAAGAGGAGAAGGTTAACACCTGCACTACATCTCAAGCAACACATAGCCCTTCTAAACCCACACCACCAACATCCACACATAGCAACACTAAACCAACATATGTGGAGGCTCTTAACAGTAACCTTCCCAAGCAACAAGGACCTACAAAACTGAAATGCAAACACCAGTCACAACCAAAGTGTCACATAGCTCACAGCACCAGTGTGCCACCCAACAACAGCCCCTAAGGCAAGACAACGTACCCAGCACTTTAGTCAAAGGTGACTCTATAGTCAGGCACACTGAGGTCCCACTCACCAGGCTGAACAAGGAGAAAATTAAAATCAGCTGCCTCTCAGGTGCCAGGATCCACCACATAACACATGCAGTCAAGTCACTCCACAACAAGTACAAATATGACTCTGTTGGAGTGAATGACTTGAGATGTACCTCCCTGGGCTACATGAAAAGAGACATGGAAGAGCTCTTGGATCATGTGGCCCAGGCAGGTATGACCCTAGCCCTGAGTAGCATCCTGTCTTCGCCCAGAATTATACCACAGTATAAGGACAAAATAACTGAGTTCAACAATTGGCTAAGCTTCTGGTGTCATTCAAAGGGGATCTAGTATCTGTCTGCCTGGGATGACATGATCGACAGACCATGATTCTTTGCCAGAGATGATATGCACCTGTCGCCCCAGGGATTCAGGTTATTGGCTAAGGCTTTTGCCACCCCTATAGTGCCTTTTTTAGGCAAAGTTCAAGGGCAAAACCACCACCATAACAGGTACAAGCATGCAAAATCTAAAGGTAATGCTACTCAATGCTAGAAGTCTTAACCTCAAAATGCACTCTCTCAAGGCACTCCTAAAAATGGAGAACATCGATATATGTGCAGTAAATGAGACCTGGTTCAAGGCTCCAGAGAGCACCCCTGCAATACCAGGCTACAACTCTTACCCCACTTCGGCCACCAAAGCAGGACCGAAACACTAAAGGTGGAGGAGTGTCCATATTCACCAAGGATATTCACAACACCAGGCTAGTTGCCCAGCACAATCCGTCTGAAATTCTCCAGTTGCAACTAACACTAGGTAAGACTGCAAGCCAAATTGTAGCTTGCTACAGATCCCCCACCATGCCCCAAGATTCTCACTACACCTTTCTAAACATACTGGAAAATATTAAGATACAACCAAACACCCTAATACTGGGTGATTTCAACTACCCTGCCATTAACCGGGAAAACTACTCATGTACCAACACCTTTGCCCAACAGTTCTTGGAATTCATAAATTCCAGTGCCCTGGATCAATTAATCCTTAGTCCCACTAGGGGCTCCAATATCATAGACCTGGTCATTACCAACATGGGAAATCGATGCCCCATACCTATGGTCACCCCCTCATTGGTCAGGTCTGACCATAAGCTAATCACCCTTGACATCCACATCCCACCTCCCAGTAAGGAAACCTCTGTAAAAAACTTCTCCAAAGCCACCTTCATGCTACTCAAGTCAGAAGTGACAAACTTCATGACACCCATGCAGACGGGATCTGAAAGTTCGACTGTTGAATCCTGCATTAAGGCACTGTATGAGCACATCCACTCGTGCATGAATCGTGCCATCCCCAATAGAACCAAGATGTTCTCCTCCAAAAAAAGGAAGCCAATCTGGTGGTCCCTTGCCATAAACAAACTTTACAATAAAAGGAAGAAACTGTTGCAGAAAAGAGGAAATTCCCAGGATGCAGAAAACTCCCTTACCAGCCTCAGTAAGAAGCTGAGATCCCTCATAAAATCCTCCAAAGCTAGTTATGAAAATAAAATTGCCAAAGAATCCAAAGACAACCACAAGGCATTCTATAGCTATGTCAAGATCTAAATGCCAGTGCTCAGATCTGCTCTGAGCTACAACAGAATGGCATTAAATATACTGATCCCAAGGATATTGCCAATATCCTGGCTGATCGATTCAGTGCAAACATCACCCCCTTCTCACCCCCTAAAGGGCCCATCTCAATAATGAAAGATTGCCAAATTCTGGTAATAACAGCCACACAGGCAAAAAATGCACTCTCCAAAGCTAAGAATACAGCATCCATGGGACCAGATGACATCCCAGGCTGTGTACTACATGAACTACAAAATGAACTGGCACCTCACCTAAGTGTTATGTTTAATCATAGCCTCACCTCAGGCTTCATGCCCACTGAGTGGTGCACAGCTACAGTTATCCCACTCCACAAGGGGAGATCCACTTTGGATCCTGGGAACTACCGCCTCATCAGTCTGACGAGCCTGATCCGCAAGGTCATGGAGCGTATTATCATAGAACGTATAAACAAAGACATCGGCAACCTTCAAACACTGGACTCCCCGCAGTTTGGGTTCGTGAAGGGCCGATATTGTCTCCTGAACCTGATTGATTTCTTCGAATCAGTTTCCAGAGCTGTGGACAAGGGTAAGGTGGTCCACACAGCCTATCTGGACCTCATCAAGGCCTTTGACACCATCCTCCACTCAGGAATCATAGATAAACTTACTAAGCTGGGCATTAATCCCTACGTCACTCAATGGGTTACTGACAGAACCCACACAGTAAAAGTAGCCGACTCCAAATCCAGCTCCAGACAAGTGACAAGTGGAGTACCTCAGAGTTCAGCCCTGGGACCGCTCTTGTTTGGCATCTGCTTCTCTGAAGTACAGGCCAAAACTAGGGGACTCTGGCTAACAAAGTTCACAGATGACTGCAAACTGGGAGCCATTATTGAATCCCCAAATTATGTGGATATTCTACAAAAGAGCCTTAACGAAACAGATGCTTGGTGCCAGAACCATGGGCTTAAGCTCAATGCCAAGAAATGTATACTTATCCCCTTTGGGAAAAAACACATACCTGTGAATTACCACATAGGTGGCAGTACACTAAACACTAAAAGTGTGATAAAAGACTTAGGGACACAAGTGGACAGTGGTCTCATCTTTGATAACCACATCGCCACAACAGTCAGGAAATCCTTCCATGTGGCACACCTCAGCACTAAGGGCTTTTCATCCAGAAAAAAGGAGGTCATTGTCTCACTGTACTCATCCCTCATTAGGCCCATTATAGAATATAACTCCCTGTTTGGTATGTACCTCTCAAGACATCTGCAACAACTGGAAAGGCCGCAGAAATACCTCTCTAAAAGAATCAGAGGCCTAAAGCAAATGCCCAATGCTGACAGTCTAAAAAAACTCCACCTATACTCTGTCGCATATTGTCTACTCAGAGGCAATCTCTGCTTAACATACAAGGCCATGTCAAACCCAATGCTGTTGGATATGTGACACTTAAAGAAATCCGAATCTCTCAGAGACACATGCTCCAGGGATCTAAACCTTGTCATCACAATGAACAAAACATGCTGGAAGGATAGGTTCCTGACCCAGAGACTCCCCAGACTCTTCATAGACTGGCCATACATGTCAAGCAGAGCGCCTCTTTGGCCTTCTTCAAAAGGAACCTTGATGAATGGATGGGAGATAGGAAATTCACCCCAGGGATCATGTCAGTCGCCCTGTTAGACAGGGGTCAAGGGAAGTAAGTACTGTGGGAAGAAATAGCCAGGGAATTGTTATGGCTAGGCTTATATAGGTCCTAGAGCCGATAGCCTAGTACCAACCTATGAACCTATAAAGATACAAACAATGCTCTGTATCAACGTAAATTAAAATGTGATTGTAAGAAATGTATGTTTAATGTACAAGAACACACCCCTAGAGACTTAAGAAGGGGTACTATAGGAATAAAATTGAATAAAAGGAGACTTTATGGCAGATTAAAATGGGAGCAGATACTTTCCCAGGATTAAATGAATTAGTAAATATTAAATGTTTTCTTAAGGACAAGAGGTTAAAAGTACATACAATTTAGTATAGATATGTTTTCATTGTATTTCACAACTTGATATTTAATTATTTTTAGTTTAGGTTATTTTTCAGTTGTACATATATTGCAGTTTTGTTGTTTTTATTACCTTATTGGCATCAATTTATTAATTGATGTTGATTACCTAATTTAATTGATAAGAAGTATATATAGGTGTGTTTTTTCTATGTACTGTGTTTTCTGATAGAGTCTGAGATAAATGAAAGCAAATAAACATTTTTACGCTAAGTCCTTGAATTTTTTTGTTTCACCACTATTACCTTTGAGGAACCCAAGCTTGTTTTGGTGGAATTGTTTTTTTTTTCAATAAGTAGTATACACTGAGTCCCCCCCAAATTAAACACCACCTCTCTGAGGTTCCTTAAAATCCTGGGATCACCCACATTGGGTCTACAAAAGTAACTTAATAGAACAGACCCCCCCCACAAACTACCTTATTCAGTACCCGTCAGCTTAAAGCATCCTAATGCCCTACTTCTTTAGCCCAGCTAATTGACCTGTGCTCTATTGTAGCCACATAATTTTGTGTTGCTTTCATGCAACTGTATTTTCCCTAGCCCTTCCACCTCCTCAAAAATGACTCGATATATTTATGCTTCAGTTTTGTTACCTGGACAAAAATTATGGTCTCTGTCAACCTATACCAAAATAGTATCACACGCCTGCTGCTTAAGGGCAATGGATAATCTCCTTGCATTCCATATAGTGCACTTTATTATCCTCTGCCCACCAAGATCCTTTACATTGTCCCCTACCTGCCCCCTCATAAAATCATGAAGAACTAAACCAGGGATTAAGATACCCATGTGACTTACAGATCTACACCTCAACATAGTTTTCCCTGAACAGTATGTGATATAGGAGCAGCATCTACTTGCTTTACCCTTGTAGTGTATGTGTCTGCATGAATTAGAAACCCATTCGGAATAATAAGAAAACCTAAAACTATTTTAACACTGTTCTCTCCTTATAACCACCTGAGTTTAACATTTTCAACAGAGTATTTTTGCAGATAAACATAAAAAGAACAGAAACCTCTGTCACAGCTTACCCCTTTAAAATGTAGCAATAAAAAACAGAAGTTAAAAAAAGACAAAAAAAATGAAACTTCAAATCACTAAGCATTCCATGTTATCAAAGACATTCAGTACCTGTTCATTGTCAGAAACAGCAAATTTCTTTGAAATGACATTGGGAGGATCCATGCTCAACAACATTCTCACTTAATTGGTCACTTTTGGATACTGACCTCTTAACCAAAAAGTTGAGGTGAACAGGGGAATGATCTGTTGACGATCAGGCTACTCCTCTGTCTTCTTCTGCTGGACAACCACCATATTGTTTCTTCCTGCATGAACAAGTACAGTAACATCAAACTTTGTTTATTGTATGCCCAAACTATGGAAGACAAACTTCCCAAATGACCACTCATTCATCAGTAAATATACTGAGATACAATATGCACTTCAACAGTAATCTCAGAGAGCCTTTTGCGAATAATCATTCCTGATGGGTACTTTCCACTGCTATCACCATATGCTCCTCACTGTGAGTGCCACTGTTCTCAGGATCAGCTGTCTATTTGTAACAATTTCAGATGGTTATTAATAGTCCCTGGTGGGTATAACTGTGTATCAAAAAACACATCAATCCAGATTATTGTAGTCAGAACTGAAGCAATGCACTTTGCAGTTATATTGTAAAATTGCTTTCATATGCAAATAATCTTTTCAAGGATTTGAAATATTAGGAGGAAAATCATATGAATATTTTTTTCATTACTAGCACATTAACATTGTAACTTAAGGAGATGTACTGTGTCACCCCACCCTCATTTATGTTGTGTTATAAGAATTATTAACTTGTCTAGCTCATTTGCCATTTGCAGTACAGGAGAAAAGACAAAAAAGTTAAACTTATGCGAATGAAAGCTGAGGATAAGATTTAGAGGGAGCCATTGGATCTTATATATATATATATATATATATATATATATATATATATATATATATATATATGTGTGTGTGTGTGTGTGTGTGTCAGAGCTGAATAAGGTTGAAACTTTGACCAAACTCAATGTGGCCAACTAAGCAGAATTGACAGGTGTGTCCGATTAACATTCCCCTGGTATGGGAGTATATCCTTTTGTGCTATCTTGGAGTTAGAGTATACAATTAGCAGGGGGTGAAGGTTAATGAGGGCTTGCCCCCATGCAAAAAAGCAAAGCACTTTTTTTGTTTTATTTTTATGTTTTGCATGTGTCAAGATTAATTCTTAGTGAATGCATAGTAATATATATATATATATATATATATATATATATATATATATATATATATATATGTATAGTCCAGGGTTGTAGGGGCTTGTTCTCATGTCATGGGTGCTGGGGGCCTTGGTAAAAGCATTTTTGTGATTTGTGAGAGTTGCTTATTTGATTAGTGGCCTTCAAATGTTTTAGCAATTATGTGGTTGAATAATTGCTTGTTTATTAAATGAGCTGCAATTATTCACTCCAAACCTGGATGAGAAATATGGCCTGCACTGCACAGGACCAATATACAAATTAATGTAGGAAAAAAACAAAGCTGTGATGCAGAGACAAAGATGCAATACTCATAGAGATGTGAGGAGTTTTTACATGCATCAACCAGGAAGCTGGTTACCAGAGCATATACAAATAAACTGCACAACATGAATAAAATTGCTACAATACCTCAGAGCGTTATAATGCATGTTAAGGTTGTATATGGGAACTGTATTACATTTCAGTTAAAAGATCAACAAGGAGTATTAACCTTTCAAAACAAAATTTGTAAAATATATAGCCACATTCTTTTGCATATTTCATAAAATCTGAGTTATGCATTAGATCAAGGAGAAACAAATACTTTAGCTGGTTCTGCAATCTATAAAACTGATTTTAACCATGTGCCATATAGTGGGAGTCTGAGAAATTAGATGATCTTTATTAGAGACCAAATAATGTACAGTGTTTCTGAGCACTGAGTTAAATGCATAATATTTGAGGAACTAGGGACCACTTTAGAACAAACCAGTTAGGTATGTTATACAAGTACATACTGTTACATATAAATGAAGGTCTTTATGATAAAAAAAATATCAACAAATCAATAACTTAAAAACTCTGGCATCAAGTTACATGTACGGACAGTTTTCGTAGAGAGACATAGCTTCCTCCATGGATAGACATTCATATGGAAGGACTACTGGTACGTTTATGAAATAAAACATTTCTGGTCTTATCAGAAAAAAGTACTCCTTGTCATAAAACAATTTTTACAAGAATTCTGATAAACATAAGGTGTCACATACAATCTAATGTATCTGCATTAATCAAACATTTATAAATAAGAAGAGACAACTTGTTGAAATGAAGCCCAAGATATTTATGTGTAAACAGATGCTCTTTGGAAAATGTTTACAAAGTAGTTCAGGATACTCTTGAAAAACAAAAGATAATAATTCAGATCTGTTTCACCTTCAGTGTAAATAATAGTGTGATCAAGTGCAATCTGATGTAATGCCATTTATAAAAACATAAAATAAAATTAGACCCCAATAAATTATTCTCGAAGGACAACACTATGTATATACATGGCACCAGATCTAATTCCACCTATTGAAGCTGTTCCCTGCACAAATATGACTTAGACAACTCGATCATCTGATGACTAATGCTTAATAGAGACACTTCTCTAGGAGAGAATCATAAATTAAAGTATAAAGATGTTAGGAAATCTACAGGTGTTTAAGCAGCATGCCAATTTTTAGTAGTCGTTATATTTTTTGTCTTTTTCAAGTAAGACTGCAATTGCGAATGTCTGATGCAAACCTTAAATGATAAACATACTGTATCATTGTTTTTGAGATGAATAACTAAGCCTCAGACCTTGATTTTTCATAGAGCTAATGAAATCTGAGAGAGCAATGTTGTGGTATGATCAGTGAAATACCACAACAATTTGTATGGAGACTTTATAGCTCACAGAGGGGAGTTCATAGTTCTCAATAGATACAACATAATGCAAGCAATGGTAAAGTTCAGTGCATGAATGTGCATAATTTCAATTTGTTCTCCTTTTTCAGAAACTTCCTGATATTGTTGGACAGACATTTAAGAAAATCTTGAAATTCAGTAAGTCATGAAAAAAGAGAGCCGGACTACAAACATTAAGCTTTCGTTCATTTTAGTAATAAACCACAAACTTCTTCAGAATAAATGCATGAGTATAAAACCACCCTTATATGCAAATCACATTCCATTATCTACCAATGAAAACAATGGAACAATTAAGCAAACAAACCTCCATAAAAAATACATATATAACTACAAAAGTTAGAAATAATCATTCTAAAGTTAATCAACCCTCATGAACATATATGAACATGAAGAATACAATTGTACCATAAAGAAAAAAATCTATTGAAGTCTCTGCAATTCCAAGAAACACTTAATATTTATAGTTTTATTTAGTCCTGGCAGATAGTCAGCTCTTAAAGCTATCTGCCATTTGCTCTCCCTGCATTCTAATAAGACTTTAAAACCATCAACAAATACCCCTGAATCAACAGCATCTAATACAAAGAATGTATATTTTTTTAAATTGTCACATACCATATCATGAAGTGTCAGTGCATTTGTCTTGTCCTTGTTTTTAATCACCAAAACATGCTCATAAATTATTTTGCCCAAGGTCCTGATGGTTTTGCCTATATAAAAACTTGTGCATGAACTGCACACAGTAATATAGACAACTCATGTAGAATCACATTCATGATGACTTCTAGCCCAGAAAACTTTTTTGTCATGTTTAAGTTTAACAGAACCAGAATTTGATATAAATCTACACTGTCTGCAATGATCACAGGCAAAAGTACCAAAGGATGCTTGCCCCCTTCCATTAGATTTGATCGTATTTTTCTGCAAGATGGTCTTAATTTTTACCACTTTTTTGTATGTAAACAAAGGCTTGCTACCTAGGACCTTAACCAAATCAAAATGACTTAACAACACCTTCCAATTCTCCTTAATAATATTTCTGATGACATTCATGTCATCAGAAATAGGTAAGGGGAAGGCTAATTCAAAGCCAACTAAGTTGTGCCTTAATCTAGAATCTGGGTTCATTCTACCCAACAAAATAGGACTAGCTGTGTTTTCACATAAAACCCTGACTTCAGAGACTGTTTTCTTTAACCAAAAAAATCATAACCACTATGCACAAAAAACTGTACAAGTTTGTCTACCTCAGAGAGAAATTCATATTCATCACTGGTTAACCGACACAGTCGTATGAGTTGCCCCTTCACTACCCCTCTTTTCATGTGTTGGGGTATAAATTTCTCTGTGCAAATACTGGTTGACAAATGTAGACTTTCTGTAAATTTTGCTAGAGAAAGCTAAAGTATCTTGATCAAATTCCAAATGCATGTCCAAAAAGTCGATGGGTGAGTGACAAGATATTTTATCTCTCACATGGCCATGACAAGGTTGGCAAAAAATGATGCCACCCTGGAACCCATGGCCACACCAGAAATCTCTTGAAACACAGATGTACCAAATCTGAAAAAAATGTTCCCTAAAACAATCTCCATCAAAACAACCAAAGTGTTTACTTTGTCATTGTCAAAATCAGTATAATTTGTCAGGTACTCCCTAAACAAGTCAAGCCCAACTTCTTGATCTATACTTGTATATAAGGAAGTTACATCCAGTGATGCAAAGGCAAAAGATTTATTATTGTTACTGAGATTACACAACAGTTCTAATAAATGCCAAGAATCTCTAAGATAAAACTTCGAACTTTGGACATCAGGATTTAGAATGTTGTCCAACCAGATTAAAATTGGTTCAGTTTTAGAATTTGCAGCTGACACTATTGGCCTAAAAGGGGGAGCTATTCTGCTTTTATGTGTTTTTGGAATACCAAAAAGCAAATCCAGTCTAGGATATTCAACTTGTAAATATCTGTAGGTAGAATGACTAATATTACCCTGACAAAAAAGGTGAAATAATAAACAATGGACCCTTTTGAAACAATTCTGAACATACTCTAAAAGTGACCTCAGTATAATTTTCTTTATCACTTAAGAGTTGTGACATTGCTTTCTCATAATCACTAGACTGCATGATAACTAGAGCTTCACCCTCATCAGCTATCAGCCTCCATTACCCTTAAATCTCGATTAGATGCTAAGTCAAATAAAGCTCTTTTTTCACTGTCTGTAAGGTTTGGGACATTATTGTGACTACCTTTTTTGTTGTTGTGTCTTTCGGCTTTTCCCGGTTAGGGGTCGCCACAGTGGAACTCTGGTCCGCTAATGATTGGCAGTTGATTTTTATGTGCTCAGTTGCCAGCCCTAATGCACAACCTTCAACAAAGGTACGCCCATTCATGCATGTCTCCACGCAGAAGATGCTCTAGCTGAGAGTCGAACCGGTCATCGTCTTACTGTGAGGCGACAACGCTACTGCAGCACCACCACCATCTTTAAAATTCCTAAAATGTTTTTCACAGTGTCCCAAAAACCTGTAAAGAAGAACACAGAGCTGGATTATAAGTACTTCTACCCTTTGGTCCCACCAAAGGCATACATTGTACAGATAAACCATCAGAAATTAAGTTTAAATTTAACTTTCTTAAATACAATTTAAAGTCCACTATTAAATTAGTAATGTTAAAATTATTTGATGGAATATAGGTAAAACCATGTTGCAAAACTGTGATAGTGTCCTTGGACAAAGTCTCACCACTTAAATTCAAAATATCAGTGATGAAATTCAGTTTTTCCTATTGTTCTTTCATCTTTCTTTCTTGGAATTGTGAGCATTCTTCGACCACTTTTGGGTCTTCTGATACCCTGCATTGTCCACTAAAAAAGGCCCACTTACAGTAGATATTGAGGGAACAACAATTTGTGGCTCGAAAGACTATTGGAAGACACATCGTCTGTTGAAACAGGCAAAGTAGCTGATGATATAGAGGAAACATAAGCCACAGGTGGTGGACAATTGTTCACATTCACAACCATACTCCCTGACCTCTGTGATTTAAACGTACCCTTCTACACAGGGTAAGCTGCACTATCTTTGTAAGCAGCAAGGTCTCTCTTCAACCTGCACTGTTTTCAGTGCATGAATGTGCATACTTTCAATTTGTTCTACTTTAAACATTTTTCAGAAACTTCCTTATATCGTTGGGCAGACATTTAAGAAAATCTATTTATCTTAAGTTATCTATATCTGTCTGGTAGCATGACCATATGTGAGCATGCTCTGTTAGCATTAGTCGCTCACACTTCAGTAATCCGACAGTTGTTACTAAACAGTACATTAATTACAGGAGTAGACAGCAATATTCAGACAACACAGATGCTTTAACATTTTATTTGAGAGATGAGCTACACAATCAGAAGTGCAGTATAGTTTCTTACTCGGTGTATGTGATTTTGCCACAAGCACAGTGACATTCAGTTTCACATTACTGATCCACATATGCTGGTCATACCTAGCTACACAGCTTGCTTGTCCTTAGTCATGCTGAGGAACGATTGTAGTGCTTCAATTAAAGGCAGACATTCTGTTAGTCACATGATTACCTTGCCTGCCAGGACAGAAACAAATTCAGGAAAAGAAAATCCCTGCTGCTAGAACAGTGGTGCATTCAACTAATAATGTACCATTAAAAAAAAAAACACTAAGCCATAGTACTGAAGTTAGAGGAAACCAAACAAAACAAGAAGACATTACAAAGAAACAAACTGTGCCCACCATGTGTTTTATCAGTATGATGACAGTAATAATACTGTAGAAATGTAAAAGCTGTGTATCTCTTCCAGGCAGAGACATTCTTGCACGCTACCGTGTGCAAAGACTAAAACAGAAATTTCAAAAACCAAGCTAATTTCAGTACTGGATGTAGCTATGAGTAAGGACAATGCTTTCTATGGTTCTTAGCAAATGAAATTCTGTTTTTCCTGAGATAAAATCTTAAAATTATATCTATAAATTTAAGTGCGATTTCCAAACAATACCACAATTTATTCCTTTAAGTGCATATAAAATTTATTACTGCAGTACCCATGTTAGCACTCCTTCTTGGGATCAGACTGTTAGGGGATCTGGCATTCAACATTTTTAGACATTGGCTGCCTTCAGAGATTTTGTCTGTCAATGTTGTAATCTTGAGATTATGGGTTTCAAGATTCTGGGCTTCAAGACTCGGATTTAAAAGCCTTGTACACCTAGGGATGACTGGTGTGCACCTTACTATGAACGACCAGCCAATCCACACCCCCACCCTTCCCATCCATGGCTCAAAAGTGTTCTTTCCAAGAGGTATCTGCTAAATCCTTTACTGCTTCAACCCCTTCCCATTACTCCTATAGGGCCCAAAGCAAGAAAAGTTGAAAATGGACTATTTCTCCTTATACTTCTGTAAATATCTTATCAGCATTTTCCCTTGAATTGGCTTTATACTTACTGATTCTTTTTTTGCTGCATTCTTTGCCTCTGGTGTAGCCCCACTACATTCAGGCTTACTTCGCTCTACTCCCAACCCCATTCCCACCCACCCCCCATATCATTTCCTTTACACCTAGCCTCTATTTCTTCTCTTCATCTAACTCCTCCCCTTCCTGTACACAAGCTAATTCCCACACCCTATTATTAGCCTACCTAACCATATCTCACCTATTACCTCTTACCAAACTCTATATCCCAGCCACTCTAAACTGACTATCCATCATCTCTCAACTAAAAATACCTCCTCTCCTTTTAAACGATGCCAGTCTCTATCACCCCTGTTCTACTCCTACCACTACTACTCCTCCTCACAACATATCCACCATTCCTAGCCCCAATCAATAAAGTCCCTACCTACCTTCACTTACATACTTTCTCTTCCCCTCAGCAACATGTAGCCATCTCTGCATCCTTCCTTCCTACCAACATATCCTTCCCCAAAATCAAAATCCCTCCCTCCCTCATACCATTCTTCACCTAAATCCAGAGCAATTCACCTCAATGACCACCCACATAAAAGAAAGCCATACTATTTTCCAAGGACTCTGCTCATCTCTGGTGACATACATCACAATTCCGGTCTTATTACTAACTCTTCCACCCCACAAAACACTCCCCTCAACTACAACCAGTCATTCATACCCAACAAACATGTATCTTTCTATTCTATCAATAGAATGGGTATCTCAGCATAACCCAGACAGTATCACTATTACAGAAACTTGGCTTAGACCCCAAAGTCAAGATAAATACATTCTCCCTCCAGGTTACAACATTTTCCACCAAGACCGCATTAAGAAAATAGGTGGTGGTGTTACTATAGTTCACTCTAATAAACTCACTCGCTCCCATCCTAAGCAACCTTTTCCCTCCTTCTCACAAGCTGAAATACTGGCAGCAAACCTTAAGCTTAATGACCATAATACCATTACAGTAATAGCCATATATATTCCACCAGGGCCAACATTCCCCTACTGGAAGATTTACTCTCATACCTCTCCAAAACATCCCTAGTGAAACTATCCTCCTTGGAGAGGTAAATATTAATTGGCTGAATCTCAATATTCCAAACTCTCAGCATCATATAAATCCCTACATATTTACACAGCTAATCTCTCAACCTTCTCATACCAATAAAACACACTCTCTGAGCTCCCTGATAGACTGGATACTAGTTTAAAATCCCTGCAAGTACCATAATCCAGAAAGTCTACCTGACTCCCTCAGTGATCACTCACCTATAAAAGTACTCAGATATACCACACATCTCTTGAAACCACACCGATTTATTACCTGCCAAAAACTTTCCAACTTTAACCCTGAGACCTTCCGAACTCTTCTCTCTGGAGTTAAATGGAATTTCTTTAAACAGCTTCCACTAGATGATGCAGTAAATGCCTTTAACTCAACTTTCCTTACCATTTTAAACTCCCTTGCCCCACCTAGAAAAGTTTGAATAAAAGCTAACATTTCACCTTGGTTATCTAAAACTACCTGCACCCTTATGAAAAGCAGAGACAGGGCTTGGAAAATATGGGTACAATCCAAACTTGCTGGTGGCTTGCATATGTATAAAGAACTTCGCAATCAAACAAAAAAACTCATTAATAATGACAAAAAAAGCTTCTACTATAATCTCCCAACAACATTAAAATCTGATCCAAAAAAATTCTGGAATGCTATAAACCAGATACTACACCCTGGCAACCCAGCCTCACCAAACCCATGTCCTGATAAGTCCACTGAAGAGACTGCAAATACTTTTAACACTTTTTTTATTGAATCTAATTCCAAACTATTTAACACCACCCCCTCTGTCCACAACTCTTCCAACCTCCCTGAACTGCCCCCAACTGCTGACTCAATTAACTCCCTCTCTCTGAAGCCTGTTCCTACTACCTATATTAAAGCTCTACTCTCCAAACTCAAACCATGCTCTGAATCAGCAGAAGATATTCCTTCATACTTTCTCCAAACTGCTGCACACTCCCTGGCTGTGATGTATATATCCTTATTATTTATTTTATTTTTATTTTTATTTTACATTTGTTGACCGGGCTAGTCCAACTGGATATATGTCCATTTTCAGTAGAGGCCCGGGGAGAAAAGCTCCAGTACAGTAACAAATAAAAAGTAAAATAGTGTCTAATAAAAAGTTTACATAGAGAAAAAATATAGTAATACATTTTGGTGCACACTGGTTAGTTAGAGTTTACAAAAATATCAAACACACTGGTAAGTAACAAATAACAATCAATGGTTTAAAAAGAAATACTATTTACAAAATTATTAGATATGACATTTATATAAAGTATGACATAGTAGGTTACAAGTAAACAGTGCTACTTACAGATGAAATAAGAACAAGTTATCCAAAGGGGAAAGTAGGGGGAAAATTAGTAGAGTTAATCAGTTAGTCAGGGTTGCTGCAAGGGCATAGCCATTTTGTTCTGAGAAATATTTTCAGTTTTTGTTTGAAGAGGGGTAGAGAAGGAAGATAAGTTAATTCAGTAGGTAGTAAATTCCAGTTTTTCCCAGTAGTGTTTGAGAACAGAGAGTCACCTGCCAAGTTGTTTGACTTACTAATGTTAGCTAACAGTTTATTAGATGATCGTAAATTAGTAAGATTTTTATAGGGGGTAATGATGTTTGAAAGTGTCGGAGTATTATTTGGGTGGTAGAGGATTTTATGTGCGATGATAAGTTGACTATATTGAAGCAGATTTTGTAGCTCAAGCCATCCTAGTTGTTTTAGATTCTGACAGTGATGGGTTCTATAGGGATTACCAGTGGCAAATCTTGCAATATTGTTATAGGATGTAGCTAGCTTGGAACAATTATGTTTTGACAGATTAGTATAGATTGGTGAGGCATAAAGTAGTGTTGATATAAGATGGGAGTGGGCAATAGTAGATCTTGCTATAGGAGTAAGGAAGGATTTGATTCTATATAGGGAGCCCATTTTTCTGTTGACTGTTTTTATGGTGTTATTAATATGGGAGTCGAAGTTGAGGTTGTTGTCTATAGTGATTCCTAGGAGCTTGGTGGTAGCATCAGGGGATATGACGGTACCATTGTTAGAAGTAACAGAGAAATCTAAAGGAATATGCTTCCGGGCAGGGGCAAAAAGCAGAAGCTTAGTTTTTTTTGGATTCAGGAGGAGGCATCGTTTTAGGAACCATGATTCAACTATGTTAAACATTTTCTGAGTAAGGGACTGTAGTTCTGATAAAGATTTTCCCGTGCAGATTATTGTGGAATCATCTGCATATTGTATATAGGTTGCAAGAGGAGTAGCTTTACAGAGATCATTAATAAAAATGGAGAATAGTAGAGGTCCTAGAATGGAGCCCTGGGGAACACCTAGTGTAACTGGCAGGTGGGATGATAGATTATTTTCCCACATAACAGCTTGCTGTCGGTTGATTAGGTAGGAGCTGAACCATTGTATAGCTAGAGTATCGAGTGAAAGTAATTTAAGAATGTTTATAAGCAATGTGTGGTTTACCATATCAAAAGCTTTTGATAGGTCAATAAATAGAGCTGAAGAGAGAACATTATTATTGCGATTTCTGTTGATGGTGTCAGTGAAGGATAGGAGGGCTGTAGTGGTACTATGGTATGGTCTGAAGCCATGTTGGCTATGTGCTAGTAAGTTGTGTTGTAGTAGGTGGTCCAGAAGCTGATGATGAATGCATTTTTCCATTATTTTTGCTAAAGGGGATAGTAGGGCTATAGGTCGATAGTTGGAATATTCATTGGAGTTACCACCTTTATGTAGGGGGATAATGTGTGAGATTTTCCAGATGATTGGGACGGTTCCCTCATTAATGGTTCTATTTATTAGGATTGATATTGGATAAGCTACTGCTTTGGCTGCTTTTTGCAGATATTGTGCTGGTATTAATCACTCCATCTCTGAATCTAACGTTCCAACTATCTGGAAACAGTTCTATACTCTTCCTATTCACAAAGGAGGTAACTCCACAGAAGTATCTAATTTCAGACCTACCGCCATCCTCTCCCCTATCTCAAAAATACTCAAGAAATGTATACACAAACAAGCAATGCATTATCTGTTACAAGAAAAACTTCTCACTCCTACCCAGCATAGTTTCCGTCCTAAGCACAGTACCACCACAGTTCTTTTATCCTTTCTCAATATTATTTCTCTAGCCACAGACGATCATAAACTTATGTCCTGCCTATTCCCTGACCTCACAAAGGCTTTTGACACTGTCTCAGACTCTTTATTACTTAACAAACTTACAGATCTCAACGTCTCTCCTGATACAGTAGCATGATTCTCCAGCTATCTCACTGACAGACAGCAGTCAGTCAGATGGGACTCTACATTTTTTTCTCCCCTTCACGTAAAAACTGGTGTTCCCCAAGGATCCATTCTTGGACTTCTACTGTTTAATATCTTCACCAACTCACTCTACTCCTCTTGTCCTTAGTCTGCCATTGTCCAATATGCAGATGGCTCTACAGTCATCACTTTTGCAAATTCCCCCTCTGAGCTCCTATCAACTATCCATCCTTCAACTCTGTTGAGACTTGGCTCAAAAATACCAGTTTATCCTCAACCCTAAAAAACTAAATTGTTTCTATTTCTCCCTAAATCTGTTAATCACATCAAATCTTCCTTTACCATAACATCCTTTAATAATCAATATCAGCACAAAACTACTTGGCATCACCATAGATGACCAACTAAAATTTGATCTACATATTAACAATTGCATCAGAAAAACTCATCAGAAGCTAGGACTTCTGTACAGAAATAGCAAATTCTTCACCACTGAAGCCAGGCTTACTCTTACTCATGCCTATCTACTTCCTTGTCTAACTTACTGCGCCCAAATACTTACTAATCTAAACTCATCTCTACTTGCCAAACTAGAAACAACCCATCACAAAGTAGTCAGATTCACAGCTCAACACACATAAATCTCATCACTGTCTCTCCATAAAATTCCTAAACTGGCTTGAACTACCTCACCTGCTACTCCAGTCTCAGCTCCAAATGATACACTCCATTCCATATCAGCCATCTTACTGTCCAGCTCTATCGTCTCTCATTGCCCATTGCTCTCCTACCAGACATCTCAGAAGTGCATCCCAAGACTTACTAAATGATAACAAACCAAAAACTAAGACTGGCTGCAACTTATATAGCTACTACCCTTATATTGCATGGAACAAACTTCCTCTAGAAATAAGAAACCTGACAAACCACAAACAATTTTAACTAGCCATTAAAGACTACTTCAAAAAACACTGGACCTGTTACTGCTCACACCCTGTCTGACCAAAATCCACCCACTTAGTTTCAGAGTAACCAATATAGATATTGAATCGACCTACTTCCTATACCATCAGACAAACTCCTAAACCTAAGCTATATACTGCCCTTAGAACTTCTTATTAGCATATTCTTGTCAAACCACTACTTTTTACAACCCAAGCTTAAACTGTTATTCATCCTGCTTGCTAAATTATTGTATAACTTGATAATTACTGTAATGATGATTGTATCCACCTACGCAATTCTTGTGTTTTTCTTTTTTTCTCTAATATTGAATTTCAAATTGCTATTGCAATTGTCCTGTATGTTCTGGAGCTTTTCTCCCCGCGCCTCAGCTGAAAAAGAGTTTTTACTCAGTCGGATACTCCTGGTCAACAAATGTAAAATAAAATATAGTGACTATAGGCTGTACTGCCAGCCATGCCAGGAGAAGTAGGGGAATAGATGTATGACTTGTGCCAGCACAGCTAGTTGGAATTTTGTAAAGAATTATATGTCATTTGTATATCAAACTGATTTGTACAGATGCTTGCGCTGAAAATATATTTGTGAGTTTTGTGTTAAAATGTATCAACAGTGCACCCTGCTGGAATGAAAAGAAATGTTCATGTATTATTGTAACTGCATTAAATGTATACGTTTTAACAGAGGATACTGGGTCAGCAAGGATTAACCAGCTGGCTTATCTTATGAAAAATAAGGGAAATCTAAATGAGCTGTTAACCATTAAAATGGCAACCCTGAACAGGATCAGAGACATTAGGTCTGGAAGAAGCCTTTGTTCATTAACTCATTAAAAATAGGGAAAGCCCCAGGCACTGCCATAAATGCTTAAGATGCGTATTGTAGCTGTCTATGCTAAATTCCTGTCTCAGCTTCAAAGTGGGTTACTGTAAGAACCTAGAGTCAGGTGACCAGATGAGGTCGTTCTACAAGCCATCTTGGATATCATTTTTTACAGGGAGTAATCTCTGAGGAGGGAGCATTCTGTTTGGGAGCCTAACTAGAAAGACTGCTCATGTATTTCATCTTGCCTTGTGCAATTAAGTTATTAGGGAGCAGTAATTTCTTTAGATTGCCAGGAAAATATAGTGAAGCTTAGTTTAGATATTGTTTTTCTTTATTTGTCTGAACCTGTTCATCAATGTTGTTTTCAATATCTCCTATGATTTGAGCTCTGTTTACTGTAAATATATATTCAGCATTTTCATGTTCTTTTATTGTTTATTATTAAATATATTTAACACTTTTATTGTGGCTGGTCCTTGTAGAATGATTATATTTATTTGGTGACACTGTGTCTGCCACTCCAGAAGGCCTAGCCATCATGGTTAACTACTATAATTTTATTAATATAAATATTGCACAGTATAATTGTGCACCCTTTGTTAAGGGCCTTAGAGTAGCTGATTGTGGAGTGTCTGGTAGCAGTGATAACTACCTTATACTCTGGGAAGAAGGGGGCACAGCAGGTAAGCCTATGCCAGTCTTTCCAGTGTGTGTGAGTGTGTGTGTGTGTGTGTGTGTGTGTGTGTGTGTGTGTGTGTGTGTGTGTGTGTGTGTGTGTCAGCTACTTGGAGCAGGAACACCAAGGTCTGGGCTTACAGAGAGCGTGTTGGAGTTCTTGGCTTGGACACTCTGCTGAGGGCCTAACCCTACAGCTGTACCAATGGGGAGTTTCTGTGTGCTGTTAAGGAGAATTGTGCTTGATGCAGGGAGGTCTGCATCTGGAAATACTGAGTATATCCATTTGTATTCCAAGTGCATGTCCCTCTCCAGTGTCAGTGGCGAGGATTCAGGCTCCTTGCTTACTAGCCCAGGGTGGGGACGTCACTTATTGATGGCAGTGGTGGGATCATCATACTTCACATATTGGTTGGCAGTGGTGGGACCATCCCTCTAATTAACTATATATATATATATATATATATATATATATATATATATATATATATATGTGTGTGTGTGTGTTTCCATGCATTTTGTTAAATGTATGATCGGTCAAGAAATCCTAGGGGTGGTATATAATGCCAAACATATGGATAGCCGAATGGTTAAAATTTTGACTGTATGTTTCATCGAGACAAGGTGAGTGGGATTTGGTGGGGGGGGTGGTGAGAGTGTTAGTGCATGCATTTCAGAGTTAAGAGCTAGGGTCAGGGATAGGTTTTGTATATTTGCGTGTGAGCAACTGCATTTTAGGGTTAGAGTCTGGGGTAGATGTAATGTGGATAGTATGTGTTTGTGTATCTTTCTGTGTCTGTTTGTGTCCATGTGTGTCATGTATAGTAGTAGTGTTATGGGAAGTTTTTTTTTAGGTTAAGGTACTGTGTTAGTGTTGGAGGAAGGGTCAGGTTTAGTGCTAACACCTATTACTAAGGTGGTGCAGGGATGGTGGATCTAACCCTAATTCTAACCCTGCTCCTTCACCCAATCCTAACCTTACACCTTTCCTTAAAAAAATATTTCCATAACACTGCTGGACAAATTTGAGGCTAGTGTTATGGAAGGTTTCATTGTGAAGATCTGGAGATATAGTTTTACTTTCTATTGTAGGTTTGCTATTTAGAGTTTTTGACATTGGGTACTTTTGAACTTCTTAAACTTGATATTTTGCATTCACCCATTTGGTCATGCATAACACAACTATATATATATATATATATATATATATATATATATATATATATATATATATATATATATATATATATAGATATACACACACACACGCACACACACACACACACACACACACACACACACACACACACACACACACACACACACACACACACATTTTAATTTAATGATATTGAACATGCAAAAGGCAGAAAAAAATACACAAAAAACACCATTTTTGCTGGGATTGGCAAGCACCACCTGCACCCTGCCCTCGCCCTGTGCTAGTTCTATATATAACAACTCTGGGATTGCACTACAGCAGGGAAAGGGTGATTCCCAAACCCCACTATATAAATATTTTTGCATAAAGAGCTGCTGGCAGGCAGAAAAACAGTAGAAAAGACGATTTCCTCTTCTGAAAATTCATACATACCTACTGCACCACTCTCTCTCTCTCTCTCTCTCTCTCTCTATATATATATATATATATATATAGAAATTATGGGTATACTTTCTTTAATTGAAATCTCACATTACCGAAACTCAAATCACAGACACCAAAAAACTGAAAGTGCAGTTCAGAGAAACATCACTCTACCGACGCACACTTCAATGAACAATGATCACCACTTCTGGCATCTTATACAAGAAAGGTGAAGTGTTTTTCTATTATTCTTTAAAATATTACCAGGTATGGATGTTATACAGCACTTGGAGCTTCTTGATGTAGTTCGCAGTACAGTGCGGATAAGGAAATTTACCCTTTTACCCACTATAGTGCGATCTTGGAGTTGGTACATATAATTTGCAGGGGATGCAGGGGGGGCTTCCCCCCCCCTGCAAAAATGTGTATGAAGGTTACAGTTGTTTATTTATGGGTTTTGTTGAAGTGTGCTTTGGTAGAGTGATGTTTCGCTGAACTGCACTTTCGGATTTCTGGTCTCTGTGATGTGAGTTTCGGTAATGTGAGATTTCAATTTAAAAAAGTAGATCCATACATATATATATATATATATATATATATATATATATATATATATATATATTATATGCACACACATACACACACACACACACACACACATATATATATATATATATATATATATATATATATATATATATATATATATATATATGGGTCTACTACCGGAGATCGAAATTACACTATTTCGAAATCTGATAGTAAATGTCCACTAACGCGAAAGTGCACTTTCGCGAACACCACTAGAACGAACGTGCAATGTCCTCCACTGTGGTGCGGTAGTCATGGACCTTAGGGTTAGGGCTTGGGTTAAGGATAGTGGATAGCCCTACTAGCTATCCACTATCCTTAACCCAAGCCCTAACCCTAAGGTCCATAACAATTCGCTCAACTTCTTTCATTGAAGTGCACTTTCGCGTAACCGTGGGTCTACTGTATTTTTGAAAAAGTGAGTTTTCGATTATATACAGTAGACCGATATATATATATATATATATATATATATATATATATATATATAGATTATCAGCTGTTATAACTTTGGTAATAAAGAATGTTTATGATGCTTTGATCACTCATATGATTTATAAACAATTTTACAATTTGCTTTATCACAGTTTGCTGGATTGTGCAACCAGCCAGTGCACTTCCAGTATTTATTTTCCATTTTTTCACTGTAGTGTGAGCATCAAATTGTTATATATCATTTATTAGAATGGTTGTTTTTTTTTTGAGTTTTGCTGGTTTAGATAAGTTGTGTTTAATAAGTTGTTTTGATAAGTTGAGTATCCATTTGTCAATTTATTTAAAAGACAAAATATCCATGTTCAACTGATTGAACACAGCTGTTCTAAACTCAGTTCCTTTAACCCAACATAACTTAAAAATAAAGTCCACATTTACCTCAGAGCTCTTTAAGTGATATATAATAACTCTATGCTCACAATCATAAAGCTAGTAAAAGCCTTTACTTTGAAAACAGTGACAAAGGCAATCATAAAGTTACCAAAAGCTTTTACTGTGTACTTAATAACAGCAGCAATCATACAGTTACTAAAAGCCATAGTATCAATGGCATTTATACAATTGCAACTACCAAAGGCCTCTACTATATACATAATAACAGGAGCAATCATACAGTTACTAAAAGCCATTACTCTGTAAATAGTAATAATACCAGTTGGCATAATGGTTAAGGTCTTCGTCTCCCATGTACAAAGTACAAGGTTCGATCTTGACCTCCAACCGATGCCTGTTTGGAGTTTTCACATTCTCCCTGTGTCTCAGTGAGGTTTCTCCCATGTCCAAAAAACATGCTGAGTGTTTCCAACTCAAACTCACCAATGAATGGAGCTGTGGGCAGCAGCGCAGACTCTAAATGGTGCCCTATAGGGGTAAGAGTTGTACAGACCAACAGCTTTGGGCATCTACTGTGGTGCGCAGTATCCTCAATATAGGAGATCATGGATCACAGACTGTGCTCTGTGGCAGGGCTAGCCACTCGATGGTGTATAGTATGGTTCTTGTTGATTCGGTCATGTTGACTAATGTCAGCAAAAATGGGCATGGGTAGTTACCGGTGATAAGTGGGTTGAAGACCTGGCCTTCTCTGACCCATGGCAGGGACCCTTGCTGATGGTGGGAAGGGTATATGTGCCCCTATTGGCCAGTGTGTGCCCACCATAAAGCCCAGCAGCCCTGGGTCAATAAGCTACTGGCCTGCCAGTGTCTGGTTTCCCAGCCTGGGTTACCTGGGATAGCTCTGTTGAGCGAAAGCTGGACATAAAACCAACCAACCTGCCAAACATGAACTGAGAATTGTTGCACTTAATGTAGGTTCACTGACAGGATGCAGCATAGAAGTGGATGACATGATGATACGGAGGAGGCTGGACATCCTATGTATCCAAGAGATGAGATGGAAGGGCAGTGCAGCAAAGCCACTTGTCTTGGGATCCAGACTCTACTACTCAGGTGGAGAACAGGCTAGAAATGGTGTAGGAATTCCAGTGAGAGAGGGACTTCAGAAGGCAGTGAGGGATATCATCAGAATTAATGACAGATTCATGGCAGTCAAACTCCAGTGTAATGATAGGGCAGTATTTATAATCTCAGCCTATGCCTCACAGCAGGGTTGTGATAGTGAGGAAAAGAGTGCATTCACATAGCAGTTGCAAGACCTACTAGACAAGCAGGACAACTTGAATTGCTGTTGGTAATGGGTGACTTGAATGTACATATTGGGAAAGACAGACCAGGATATGAGGATTGCCTGGGTCCACATGGGTGGGGCAAAAGAAATAAAGAAGGAGAAGACATTCTAGACTTCTGTCTAGCAAATAGCTTGATAGTAGCCAACACATGGTTCAGAAAGAGAGACAGTCATGAAATCTCATACAAGAGTAGCCAACATGTAACTCAGGTAGACTTCCTCCTAGTAAGAAAAAGGCACTCGGGTAGAATCCATGATTGCAAAGTATTCTCCAGTGAAACAGTCAGGCCACAGTATAAGCCAATAGTTGCCACAATCACTGCAAGCAGTGGTCAGAGAATGCTCTAAGGTCAACAGAGACTAGGCTGAAGACCTGGAAGTTGACTTGAGAGAAAGTACAACAGTTCAAGGCATTACCCTGGGCTCTAGCACCGCCAGAAGAGGAAAAAATAGGTGGAGTTGAAAAAGAATGTCAGCACCTAAAAGCAGCATGTGTTAAGACTACAGAAAAGATATGTGGCCAAGCCAGGTATGGAAACAAGGTACATAAGGAAAGCCGATGGTGGAATGCAGAAGTCCAGAAAGTATTCAAAAGAAAGAAGGAGTGCAGGAAGAAGTGTGAGATAGAATAGACTGACCAGCCTAGGAAGGACTACTGATTGGCTAACAAAGATGCTAGGAAAGAAGTCACAACAGCAACGAATAGGGCATCAGAGGCACTCTACCAACTTCTGGAAAGTGACTCAGTAAGTGGCACAAAGAAACTACATCAGGTTACAAGGCAAAGAGATAAAGAAGACAGTCAGACATCCTTCATAAGGGATCCCAGCAACAACCTGCTCACCAGTCCACAGGACATCAAGGGCAGATGGAAGAAGTATTTCCAGCAGCTTCTTAATGAAGAAAACCCCACAGAAGCTGTACTGCTCCAGAAACAGCCTACAATGAGAGAAGAAGAGGAGCCCACCCTAGAAGAAGTAAGGACGGCACTAAGGAAAATGAAGTCAGGGAAAGCAGTAAACTCAGATGAGGTCACAACAGATATGATAAAGATGCTGGGTGAGATAGGGGAGAAATGGCTCCTGAGGGTACTAATAGCAAGAACAAAGGGGACATCCACAACTGTGGGCAGTACAGAGGCATCAAACTCCTATCACATTGCAGGAAAGTTCAGGAGAGGGTGATTGATAAACGGATACACAGAGTAGTAGCATGTAAGATGGGAGATGAGCAGTTCAGATTCATATCAGGATGCAACACAACTGACCCGATGTCTGTAGTGAGACAGATAGTTGAGAAGAAGCTAGAGATGAGGAGAGAGTCTAACTAGGCATACCTAGACTTGGAGAAAGCATATTATGACAAGGTCCCAAGAAAGCTAATGTAGGCAGTACTGTGGTGGTTTGAAGCCCCAAAAACATTGGTAGAATTAGTGCAGGCTATATACAAAGACCAAATGACTAAAGTACAAACAGTGTTCAGCCTCACAGAGTGATTCCTAGTGGGCGTGGGTGTATACCAGGGTTCAGGTCTGAGCCCATTGCTGTTCATACTGGTGATGAACTACATTAGCAAACAGGTTAGAGGGGACAGATCAACAAAGTTGCTGTATGCAGACGATGTGGCATTACAGGCAGACTCTGAGCTACAACTTCAGCAAAGGATAGGAGAATGCAATGCAAAACTGATGCACATGGGATGAAACTAAGCACAGATGTGGTAGTGGCAGCAAATTGCGGAAATCAGAAGAAGCAGAGAATAGAGATAGAAAGAAAGATAATGGGACAGGTAAACAGCTTCAAGTATCTGGGAGGGGTGGTTGAGGAGAAGGGAAGTCTGAATGAAGAGGTCATAGCTAGAATCAGAGGGGCTACAGCCAACTGGCATAGAGTGGCAGGTATACTCTATGAGAGAAGAATGCCAAAGAAGATGAAAAGTAATGTGTACAAAACAGTGTTGTGACCAGCACTACTGTATGGTACAGAAACCTGGGCAGTAAAGGCAGAGCAGTTGAAGAAGTTAGAAGAAATGGAAATGAAGTGCCTGAGAAGGGTGGTAGGATGCGCACTGTGGGACAGATGAAGAAATGAGGACATAGGAGCAGAAGCCAAAGTAGCTCCAATTGCAGAAAAGATCAAAGAGAACAGATTATCGTGGTTTGGGCACGTGCAGAAAAGCAGAAGACAATCTGGTGAGGAAGAATTGGGACAGACAGGAAGAAAGTAAGAGGAAGTGAGAATATCCAGAAAAGAGGTGGATGAATTGTGTGAAAGAAGATCTGTGACAGTCTGCCATGAGTGTTGAAGAAGGCAGGAGTGTGGCACTGAATCGAGAGAGTTGGTGACAGTTAACATGATACCCTGACCCCATGTAGAAAAAATGGGAAGAAGGGGGCTGATGATGATGATGAGGAATAATGCCATTTATACAGCTACAGAAGGCCTTTACTGTGTACACAGTAGTAATGCCATGTATACAATTAGGGGAAGCCTTTTTCATGTATAAAGTGACAAAGACAATCATACAGCTACCAAAAGCATTTACTATGCATGAAATAGCAGGAGCAGTCATATATCTACTGAAAGGTTTTACCATGTACAAAGTAACAGAGAAAATCATACAGGTACAAAAAACCTTTACTATGTACATAGTAACAGGGGCAGTCATACAGCTACTGAAAGCTTTTAATATGTACATAGTAACATGGTATTTATACAGCTACCAAAAGCCTTTACTATGTACATAGTACATAGTAACAACAGTATTTATACTGCTACCAAAGCATTTATTATTTATGTAGTAACAGTAGCAATCATGAAATTGCTGAAAACATTAAAATTACTTTTGCAGATGCCTGTTTGCTGTTAAACCTGTTTTAAGCCTCATGGCAGTTCAGTGCAGGACCGCATGCTTTATGAATAATGGCAACCCCAACATGTTGAAAATGGCTTTGATTTACTGAATTTAAATAAAAATAATACAACCTGCTAGTTTGTAGGCTAATACAATCTCCATATTACAAACAAATAATAAAAGTGTTGTAATATATTAGTTTTTCCAGTTTAATATTAACATTGATAGTTTTAATTTATTGTTATTACTTGATTTGCGGTTGAGTGGTGTTCGAAAGACATGCGTAAATGGGCGTGCCTTCATTGAAGGTTGGGCGTCGAGCTGGCACCTCAGCACTGTAAAAATCTACTACCAATCATTAGTGGACCGGAGTTCCGCTGTAGCGACCCCTAACCGGGAAAAGCCGAAAGAAGAATAACAACAACAACTTGATTTGCTGACCTCCCTCATGATTGGTGGCAGCTATAGCCTGGATAAGTTTTTGTGAATTGTTTGTCCTAACAACTTGAGATAATGCATACACAGGTGGGGGAAGTGAAGGGATTGTGTTCAACGATACAGTTCAGCTAACAGCATAGGTAAGTACTGCAACTAAAATAGAACCTAGACCAGTGATTAAAACTGTCAGACTTCCTGTACAAGAAACAAGAAGAAATTCTAAAATAAACTATAAGATAAAGTTTTTTTTGTTAGATTTTTTACGTTTAATCTTATGTGAGCATCAAGCCTTCCCCTATGATATTTCAGTGACCTAATCATTTCTCCCCATCTGTTTGGGCTTAGGACCCATCAACATCCGGTAAGATGATGCCATCTCCTTCTAGAGGGAAGATTCCTCAAGAGCAAGCATATAGGTTCATAGGTTCATAGGTGTGTACTAGGCTAATTGCCCTGGAGCCTATATAAGCCTAGCCCAAGAAGATTCCCTGGCATCGTGCCACTCAAAGTTAGTTCCCAGTGCTTCTGTCAAGCAAGGCCACTGAAGTGATCCCTGGGATGAACTTCCTATTGCCCATCCACTCGTCAAGATTTCTCTTTAAGAGGGCCAGTGAAGTGCTCTGCTTGATGTGAATGGGAAGTTTGTTCCAGAGTATGAGAAGTCTCTGGGTTAGGAACCTGTCCTTCCAGCATGTTCTGTTTATTGTTGTAATGAGGTTTAGGTCCCTGGAGTATGTGGCATGGAGGGATTGGGATTTCTTTAGGTTCATAGGTTCATAGGTTCATACTAGGCTATCTGCCCGAGGGCATTTACAAGCCTAGCCCATCGTTTTGTGGCTTACGCCACCCCTTTAGTATGGGGAACTATACCCTAGGGGATA